>NC_133334.1:120919769-121219769 GCF_042186555.1 Aquarana catesbeiana
CCGCATATGAGCCAATCAGTGCTGCTTCTGTAGTACAAGCGGGGTTGGTCGGGTCCTCTGAGAACCACCATTTCACCGTTACTAAGACCACCGCCCAGTAATATTTCAGGAAGCAGGGCAAGGCCAGTCCCCCCAACACCCCTGGTAGTTGTAAAGTTGATCTAGCTATTCTAGGGGCCTTCCCCTTCCAAATAAATGAGGTAATGATACTGTCCAGATGTTTAAAGAAAGTTATCGGTATTGAGACCGGGGTTTGTCGGAACAAATAAGTAAATTTGGGTAGCACCGACATTTTAATTAAGTTAACTCGGCCAACTGGCGTTAGAGGTAAAGACTTCCCGGTGGTGCATCTTTGGGATAAGTGACTGACCACTGGGTTTAGGTTAAGTTTTAAAAAAAAATTTAAATCACGATGGATTTCTACCCACAAATATTTAAACTGGGGGACCCTACGGAGCTGGCCATCCATCTGCAAGAAGAGGGACTAGGACGACTTTCCCCAATTTATACGTATGCCAGAAAACTTTCCAAAGTCGTTAATTACTGAGAGGGCTGCCTGTAGAGAGGCACCATCATCCCTAAGGTACAATAGGGTGTTGTCAGCATACAACGACACCTTTTCTTGTATGGATCCCCTTATGATCCCTCGAATTTCAGGAGTAGCCCAAAGTAGGGCGGCCATGGGTTCAATCTCTAGGGCAAAAAGTCCCGGCGAGAGAGGGCACCCCTGTCTGGTCCCTCTGCACAGGGGGAATGGCGGAGATAGCACAGTGCCTGTGCATACTCTGGCCGTCTGGGCCCTGTACACCATCCTGACCCAGGAGACAAAGACTGGACCGAACCCGAATCTGTGGAGGACCTCCCAAAGATAGCCCCACTCCACAGAGTCGAAGGCCTTCTCTGCGTCCAGAGAGGCGACAATTTCGTCCTCACCATCCTCCTTCCCCAAGGCCAGGACCGCATACAGCCCGCGGATGTTTATATCCGTGCCCTTACCTGGCATAAAACCTGACTGATCTTCATGAAAAAGGGTATTACTTCATTTAGGCGCTTGGCGAGAATTTTGGTCAGTACTTTCACATCCGAATTAAGCAGGGATATGGGTCGATATGAGGGGCATAATTAGGGGTCCTTCCCTGGTTTGGGTATAACCACTATAATGGCTTGTGCCATAGACAGCGGGAGCTCCCCATTTTGCAAGGTATCCGCAAGCATTGCATGCATCCTACTGGCTACCTCCCCCATATACTGTTTGTAGAATTCGGTAGGGAGACCATCCACACCTGGGGTCTTTCCTGTCTGCATGGAGCTCACCGCTCGCTGAATCTCCTCCAGAGTTATTGGGGCCTCTAGGACCTCCCTCGCAGTGGGTGTAAGGACCTGGAACGTTACCCTGTCTAGAAAGTTTGAGAGCTCTTCAGAGGAGTATTGTGTTCTAGAGGAGTATAAAGTCGAGTAATAGAAAAGCTGGCATTAATATTTACTGGGTCAGATACTAGAGTCCCATCACTTTTTTGGATGCGGGCTATGGTGGAGATTGGAGACTGCTCCTTGGCCAGCCAGGCGAGAAGCCTGCCCGTTTTTTCCCCTTGCTCGAATATTCTCTGTGTTTGCGCTAGTTGGCGTTTATTCGCTTTGGCCACTCTAAGCAACATTACCTCCCTATAGGCTACCCTCATGTTTTGTGCTATAATAGGGTTAGAAGTAAGAGTAAATCGAGCCTCTAGGTCTCAGGCCTTAGCTTCCACATCTTCCAATAATAACTTATCATTCCTACGTTCCTTGGCTATGGATGACGTATAACAACCTCTGATGTAAGCTTTAAAGGTGTCCCATACAGTCCTTGGCGTGGAAGAGTCAGCATTAGATAACCAAAACTGCTTAATCTCCTTGACCATCTCAATTTCTATAGTAGGATGTTCAAACCAAAATCTAGACAGTCGCCATATTGTATCCGTTTGTGGGGTGATAGTTTGCAGCGTACACAGCAGTGGGGAATGGTCAGATATTCCCCTCGGAAGCATCTCAATACCTAAGATTTTGGGGAGCATGGGCAAACTGGCATACAGAAGGTCAATACGGGACAGTGTATTATAGGAGGAGGAATGGCAGGTGTACATGCGGTCGGATGGATGTTTCCAACGCCAAACATCCTCCAATCCCAGGACCTGAGACCAAGGAGATAGCGCCGAGTCAGTGGCAAGGTCTGGGGACAACTTATCTAGAGAAGGATTCGGAGGAATATTAAAATCCCCCGTGATAATCACATTATCCGCGGGGAACTGAGCAATCAGAGAAATTATTTTCTGTAAAAGGGATATATTAGCTGGAGGTGGCAGATACACACCCACCAGAACCATGGCTATCGTGTCTATGACAGCGTGTATCAGCACATACCTGCCATCAGGGTCTATAAGGATATCAAGGGGTTCAAAGTTGAGAGATCTGTGGATCAATATGCTGACCCCCCTGGCATAGCTAGTGTGCGTGGCATGATAATGATGTCCCACCCACGGCCTCTTCAGACCTAATATTCTACCTCCCACTAAATGTGTCTCCTGGAGAATGCAAATATGAGGCGTATAAATTTTAAGGTAATCAAAAACTAGAGAGCGCTTGATTTTGTGGTTAAGCCCTCTGATGTTCCATGACAAGATTCTTATCGGGGCCATATCTCAGAAGAACTGATAAAATCAACGAAGAACCATATACCACTAGGCCCCAAGTGTGACCTTCCCCTACTCAACCCTCCACCCACCAAAGGGCTCGCAAGGAACCCGCAGGAAAGGAGTAGATTGGGAGACCTCACAGCATAACTCAGTCTCTTGCTATTGTAAAATCGTCTGCATTGAGATACATTCCAGCATGTAAGTGAAAAAACAAAACAAAAACCGTAACAGAACAGAACAAACAAAAAAAAACAGAACTTCCCTCCCATCCCACCCCACACCCCGTTAACTGAACTTTGAGGTGTTTGAGTACCCATAACAAACATAAACCAACTCAAACGTTGGAGAAGTCTCCTAGGGGGGCAGTGTGTATCAATTGACAAGCCTAGAACCTGATCTCCCTACTGGAGTTCAGGGGCTCCGCTGCACACACTACCTGCAGGCTATTGCTGATATAAAAATTATTATTTGAATATAGGGGGGGGGGGACAGAACCACCCCTCAGCATTTAAAAGCTACTTACACTTAGATTACTCTAAGGGTTCAAACTTAGTTACAAAAGCTACTATCTTAACCTGTAGGAATGAAACAAGGTTAGTCAGCAGGTATTAAACTTTTATACTTATAATCAAGACCTAATCAAGAGAGAAGGCATTCCACCCTCATCTCCTTCCCCCGGTCGTCATCTCCATAGGCGGAGCACAGTTCCAAGAAAGCTACTAGTGGCACTTATAGTCCCAGGTCTCTGACAGCAGGGGTGTTAAAAAGGGTAAACTTCAGCCCGCAACAACCCAACATCCTCCACCTCCCTCCCACCTCAGGAGTATGAGTCAATATCCAGAGGAGTCGTGGGGAGTGGAGGTTGTAACCTCGGAGAGTTAGGCGTCGCAGGGCGACCAAAAGATAGTGTGTCTCCCCCAGGGGCGGACTGACAACTCATGGGGCCCCCGGGCAATAGAAGATCATGGGGCCCCCTGTGTCCCCACACTCAAGCCACACCTGCACAGGGAGACACGGGGGGGGGGGGAGAGCACACGGGGGACACTGGAGGGAGAGCGCACACGGGGGGACACTGGAGGGAGAGCGCACACGGGGGGACACTGGAGGGAGAGCGCACACGGGGGGACACTGGAGGGAGAGCGCACACGGGGGGACACTGGAGGGAGAGGGCACACGGGGGGACACTGGAGGGAGAGGGCACACGGGGGGACACTGGAGGGAGAGGGCACACGGGGGGACACTGGAGGGAGAGGGCACACGGGGGGACACTGGAGGGAGAGCGCACACGGGGGGACACTGCAGGGAGAGCGCACACGGGGGGACACTGCAGGGAGAGCGCACACGGGGGGACACTGCAGGGAGAGCGCACACGGGGGGACACTGCAGGGAGAGCGCACACGGGGGGACACTGCAGGGAGAGCGCACACGGGGGGACACTGCAGGGAGAGCGCACACGGGGGGACACTGGGGGGAGAGCACACACACACACACACAGGGGGACACTGGGGGGAGAGCACACACACAGAGGGGGACACTGGAGGGAGAGCACACACACAGGGGGACACTGGAGGGAGAGAGCGCACACAGGGGGACACTGGAGGGGGAGAGCGCACACGGGGGGACACTGGAGGGAGAGAGCGCACACGGGGGGACACTGGAGGGAGAGAGCGCACACGGGGGGACACTGGAGGGAGAGAGCGCACACGGGGGGACACTGGAGGGAGAGAGCGCACACGGGGGGACACTGGAGGGAGAGAGCGCACACGGGGGGACACTGGAGGGAGAGAGCGCACACGGGGGGACACTGGAGGGAGAGAGCGCACACGGGGGGACACTGGAGGGAGACAGCGCACACGGGGGGACACTGGAGGGAGAGAGCACACACGGGGGGACACTGGAGGGAGAGAGCACACACGGGGGGACACTGGAGGGGGAGAGCACACACGGGGGGACACTGGAGGGAGAGCACACACGGGGGGACACTGGAGGGAGAGCACACACGGGGGGACACTGGAGGGAGAGCACACACGGGGGGACACTGGAGGGAGAGCACACACGGGGGGACACTGGAGGGAGAGCACACACGGGGGGACACTGGGGGGAGAGCACACACGGGGGGACACTGGGGGGAGAGCACACACACACAGGGGGACACTGGAGGGAGAGGTCACACAGGGGGACACTGGAGGGAGAGCACACACGGGGGGACACTGGAGGGAGAGCACACACGGGGGGACACTGGAGGGAGAGCACACACGGGGGGACACTGGAGGGAGAGCACACACGGGGGGACACTGGAGGGAGAGCACACACGGGGGGACACTGGGGGGAGAGCACACACACACACACAGGGGGACACTGGAGGGAGAGGGCACACAGGGGGACACTGGAGGGAGAGGGCACACAGGGGGACACTGGAGGGAGAGGGCACACAGGGGGACACTGGAGGGAGAGGGCACACAGGGGGACACTGGAGGGAGAGGGCACACAGGGGGACACTGGAGGGAGAGGGCACACAGGGGGACACTGGAGGGAGAGGGCACACAGGGGGACACTGGAGGGAGAGGGCACACAGGGGGACACTGGAGGGAGAGGGCACACAGGGGGACACTGGAGGGAGAGGGCACACAGGGGGACACTGGAGGGAGAGGGCACACAGGGGGACACTGGAGGGAGAGGGCACACAGGGGGACACTGGAGGGAGAGCGCACACAGGGGGACACTGGGAGGAGAGCGCACACAGGGGGACACTGGGGGGAGAGCGCACACAGGGGGACACTGGGGGGAGAGCGCACACAGGGGGACACTGGTGGGAGAGCGCACACAGGGGGACACTGGAGGGAGAGCGCACACAGGGGGACACTGGAGGGAGAGCGCACACAGGGGGACACTGGAGGGAGAGCGCACACAGGGGGACACTGGAGGGAGAGCGCACACAGGGGGACACTGGAGGGAGAGCGCACACAGGGGGACACTGGAGGGAGAGCGCACACAGGGGGACACTGGAGGGAGAGCGCACACAGGGGGACACTGGAGGGAGAGCGCACACAGGGGGACACTGGAGGGAGAACGCACACAGGGGGACACTGGAGGGAGAACGCACACAGGGGGACACTGGAGGGAGAACGCACACAGGGGGACACTGGGGGGAGAGCACACACAGGGGGACACTGCAGAGAGAGCACACACACACAGGGGGACACTGGAGGGAGAGAGCACACACAGGGGGACACTGGAGGGAGAGCACACACACACACACAGGGGGACACTGGAGAGCACACACAGGGGGACACTGGAGGGAGAGCACACACACACAGGGGGACACTGGAGGGAGAGCGCACACACAGGGGGACACTGGAGGGAGAGCACACACACAGAGGGGGACACTGGAGGGAGAGCACACACAAAGAGGGGGACACTGGAGGGAGAGCACACACAAAGAGGGGGACACTGGAGGGAGAGCACACACAAAGAGGGGGACAATGGAGGGAGAGCACACACACAGAGGGGGACACTGGAGAGAGAGAGCGCACACACAGGGGGACACTGGAGAGAGAGAGCGCACACACAGGGGGACACTGGAGAGAGAGAGCACACACAGGGGGACACTGGAGAGAGAGAGCGCACACAGGGGGACACTGGAGGGGGAGAGCGCACACAGGGGGAGAGCACACACAGGGGGACACTGGAGGGGGAGAGCACACACAGGGGGACACTGGAGGGGGAGAGCACACACAGGGGGACACTGGAGGGGGAGAGCACACACAGGGGGACACTGGAGGGGGAGCAAGAGAGCACACACAGGGGGACACTGGAGGGGGAGCAAGAGAGCACACACACACACAGGGGGACACTGGAGGGGGAGAGCACACACAGGGGGACACTGCAGAGAGAGCACACACACACAGGGGGACACTGGAGGGGGAGCAAGAGAGCACACACACACAGGGGGACACTGGAGGGGGAGAGCACACACAGGGGGACACTGCAGAGAGAGCACACACACACAGGGGGACACTGGAGGGGGAGAGCGCACACAGGGGGACACTGGAGGGGGAGAGCGCACACAGGGGGACACTGGAGGGGGAGAGCACACACAGGGGGACACTGCAGAGAGAGCACACACACACACAGGGGGACACTGGAGGGGGAGAGCACACACAGGGGGACACTGCAGAGAGAGCACACACACACAGGGGGACACTGGAGGGAGAGAGCACACACAGGGGGACACTGGAGGGAGAGAGCACACACACACACACACACAGGGGGACACTGGAGAGCACACACAGGGGGACACTGGAGGGAGAGCACACACACACACAGGGGGACACTGGAGGGAGAGCGCACACACAGGGGGACACTGGAGGGAGAGCGCACACACAGGGGGACACTGGAGAGCACACACACACACACAGGGGGACACTGGAGAGCACACACACACAGGGGGACACTGGAGGGAGAGCGCACACAGGGGGACACTGGAGGGAGAGCGCACACACAGGGGGACACTGGAGGGAGAGCACACACACAGGGGGACACTGGAGGGAGAGCACACACACAGGGGGACACTGGAGGGAGAGCACACACACACACAGGGGGACACTGGAGGGAGAGCACACACACACACAGGGGGACACTGGAGGGAGAGCACACACACACAGGGGGACACTGGAGAGCACACACACAGGGGGACACTGGAGAGCACACACACACACAGGGGGACATTGGAGAGCACACACACACACAGGGGGACACTGGAGAGCACACACACAGGGGGACACTGGAGAGCACACACACACACAGGGGGACACTGGAGAGCACACACACACACAGGGGGACACTGGAGAGCACACACACACACAGGGGGACACTGGAGGGAGAGCACACACACACACAGGGGGACACTGGAGAGCACACACACAGGGGGACACTGGAGAGCACACACACACACAGGGGGACACTGGAGAGCACACACACAGGGGGACACTGGAGAGCACACACACACACAGGGGGACACTGGAGGGAGAGCACACACACACACAGGGGGACACTGGAGAGCACACACACAGGGGGACACTGGAGAGCACACACACACACACAGGGGGACACTGGAGAGCACACACACAGGGGGACACTGGAGAGCACACACACACACACAGGGGGACACTGGAGAGCACACACACACACAGGGGGACACTGGAGAGCACACACACACACAGGGGGACACTGGAGGGAGAGCACACACACACAGGGGGACACTGGAGGGAGAGCACACACACACACAGGGGGACACTGGAGAGGCAGCACACACAGGGGGACACTGTGGGGGTGGGGGGACCAGGAGAGTATCATGGGCCAGGGCAAGTTCTTAGAAAAACAATGCATACAACTGCTGTGCTGTCTGTTTTTATAACACTGACCTGCTGCTGCACACAAGGCAGGTCAGTGTGGGTGGCCAATGCGAACATGACACTCCGCTCCGCTGTCTGTCCGATCTGTGTGCACTCTGCACTGCAGCCTCCAGCTCCCTTCCTGACACAACAGTCCCCCGCGGCATTGAGATATGGCTCCGCCCCTCAGCTGAGTTCCCCAGGGGGAGAGGTGGCCGGAGGCGCGCCTGTCTTAGTTTGCAATAATCCCCTGCCGGCTGCCGCTGATGGCTCCGTGATTGCTCTTTCACTCGGCAAGCAAGGATTTCGTTCACTGCTCCTGGGGGGGGCGGGGGTTATCATACAATCTGCTTGATAAACTGCGGGCACCTCCAGGGGCAGACTGAGCCTCTCATGGGGCCCCCCTGACCCCGCGGGCCCTCGGTCCGTGCCCGAATGCCAGAATGGTCAGTCCGCCCCTGGTCTCCCCCAATCCCCGATCACAGACCTGCTCAGCAGATTAATATGCCAAATGCCACAATGATACCCATCAGTGCAGGAATATCACAACAGAAATCTTGTCACCAGGAAGGTACAGTAAGCCACCGTCACTGGTCATTCGGTTTCAGAGAATGAGCGGGTTGTAAAGGTAAAGAACTGTGTTTCTTACACAAACAATACAAGTGAAGTAAAGGGGTATTTGTGCTGTTCTCCGCTGGAGAGATCAATGGTCGCGTGGCAAGGACTCAAGCCACCTAGACGCATTCTCCGGGGAAGTAAAGAATTTTGCAGTCTCACTGTCCACCACTCTAAGCTGCGCGGGGAATAGCATGTTGTATTTGAGCCCCTTGGTGCGCATTTGGGCCTTGACTTGGTTGAATGTCCTGCGCTGCCTCTGCGTTTCAACCTAATAGTCGGGGAACAGCATGATCTTTGTATTTTCGGATCTCAGTTCCCCCACTTTTCTGGCTTCTCTGAGGATTAAATTCCGATCTCTAAAGTTGAGCATGCGGAAAATAAAGGTACGTGGCGGTGCACCAGGCGGGCCTCGAACCGATGGCATTCTGTGGGCGCATTCCACCGCAAAGTGGGTAGAGAACTGTGCCTGAGGAAGGAGGGTGCGCAGTATCCACCAGGCGCAGGTTGTTTCTGCGATTTCTGTTCTCCTGGTCCTCAGCACGGGATTCCAGCGTTTTCATTTTAACTTGCAGTATATGAAGAGAGGCACCGTGATCCCGAATCGTATCTTCAGTGTCCCCCACTCTGCGTTCAGCTTCTGTCAGCCTATCTCTGTATTTGTCCAAGTCTCATCTTATAAGGCCCATTTCGGATTGCATCTGTTCTATTTTCGTAGTGAGGGTAGTCTGGCAGCTTGTGATTGCCTGCATTAGTGCTAGGAATTGGTCCGGTTCTAGCTGAGACGACTCTGCACATGGTTCTGTGTGCTTCGTCTGGGACGCCATATTGGAGCGTGTCACTGCACGTGTGTCTCGGGCCGGCGACGATCTTGTTTGGGGGGGTTGCCATTTCCTCTGTGCACCGGAGGATCTTCCTCGCATGCCCAGAATCAGTCCCAGCCTATCAGCTAGACCGGAGAATGATGGCTATGAAGTGTGGAGTGCCTGTCTCTCACTGCCTCAGGACACTCCACGTGTGTACTGCCGTCGGCGGCATTTGTAATGCCAGTCACCGTTATCCCTGTACCGCAAGGTGGCTCACGTAGATATCTGGTCAAAACTGCAGTATGGCGGGGCAGGCAGGGTGTCATATAAGGCCCTAAAAGGCGGATGCTGGAGCGGAGCCCCTGTCTCGCATGGGGTTTGTAAAGCTTGGAGCGCCTGTCCCTTGCTGTCTATCAGTGCGCTCCACGTGAATACAGTCAGAAGCGGTGCCCGTAAGGCCAGGCGCTGCCAAATCTGTGCCCCAGAGTGTCTCACTCACGTGTCTGGTCCCAGGCTTAGTACGGCAAGGCAGGCAGGGTGACTGTAGAGCCCTTAGAAGCGGGTGATGGAGCCTGTGAAATGTGGAGATCCCGTCCCCCAGAGGAGTCTGTGAAGCGTGGAGCGCCTGTCCCGCACCGCTCACCGGGACGCTTCACGTGGATACAGCCAGCGGCGGTTATAGAGTCCGATGCCGCTCTCGGAGCTCCCGTCCCCCAGAGGAGTCTGTGAAGCGTGGAGCACCTGTCTCGTACCGCTCACCGGGACGCTCAACGTGGATACAGCCGGCAGCAGTAATGTGTCCGATCACTGTTGGAGTATCGTGAGCCAGGAAGGGTGACTGTAGATCCCTTAAAAACGGATACTGGGGCCTGTCAGGTGCGGAGCTCCCTTCCCTCACGTCCTGCTAGGTCGCCATCTTGACCACACCCCCACACAGCTCCATGTTTGAATCGACACACGGAGCTGTGACTTGGCTCGAGTGCCCCCATAGCAAGCTGCTTGCAGTGGGGGCACTCAACAGGAGGGAGGGGCCAGGAGCAATGAAGAGGGACCCGAGAAGAGGAGGATCTGAGCTGCTCTGTGCAAAACCATTTCACAGAGCAGGTAAGTTTAACATGTTTATATTTAACTAAAAAAAAAAAACCCAAGACTTTACAATCACTTTAATAGCATTTTTACAGTTTTTTCGGAGTTTAGCTTAAAGGATTCAAAGTTCACATTTGGGAACATGCAACATTTTCCCTCTCCTGCAGCGCTCCAGGATCCCACCTCCCTCCCTGTGACAGCGCACCAGGGATCCACTCCCCACACCCGCTGTCACTATTTGAAAAGAACACCCACATGTTTGAGTCATTCATTCACAGATGTCTGTGAATGATTGAACTACAAGTACCAACTGCTTGTAGTTCTCAATGACCCATGAGGGTGCTTTTGAGTGTTCACTGGTTCTACCACTGTGCATCTCCCTACCAGTACGAGCAGAGAGCTTACACTGACGGGAGTCCTGTATTACACCCGCGATCTGCTGATTGTGGGTGCAGTGCTTTACAGGCTCCTAACAAAATAAATAAAATGTACAATGAACATTTTTTTTTTTTTTTTTTTTAATAAAAGTGAACTTGTGCTTTAAAAAATAATCCTTGATACAGCAATGGCCTGTTCCCAATGGAATTATTTTTAACCGCTTACAAAAGGTGAGCTCAGCTCTCTCAAAGCCAAACTGGATGTGGCAGCAATTAGTTTTGAATATGTATGTTACCTAGTAGGCACCTTTATCTTGTGAATCCAGCTTTATCAGTTTTTGCCCCATCTTCTGTCTCTGGTGCTTGGTGGAAACCAGTGTTGGCTCTGTAATCTTCTCCCTTCCCACAGTGTGCCTTTGAATTTTTTACCTAAAGGCACTACAGCAGGCACAATTTCTATCTTCAGGATGCCCAGTCTCCTATAAGACACCCTGGGGTTGATTTACTAAAACGGGAGAGGGCAAAATCTGGTGAAATTGTGCATAGTAGCCAATCAACTTCTAACTTCAGTTTGTTCCATTAACCACTTGCTGACCGGCTCCTGTAGATATACGTCGGCACTTTGAAGATGGATATCTCGGTAACGGCAGTAGCTGCTGCCACAACCAGGGTATCCATCTCTTCAGGAGCCGGTCCTGTGTACGATAATGGTGGTCTCTGCAGCGGATTCACCGCAAGATCACCGTTATTGGCGGTGGGAGAGGTGCCACCCCCCTCCCGCCGCTTACCAGAGCCGTCGGCAGCGGCGGAGGCAATCGGGTCCTCTCTGTGCCTGGGTATGGAGACAAGTGAGGGGAAGATGGCCCCCACCCGTCTCCATACCATAGCAGGGCGGAAGCAACGTCAAAACTTCACTTCCGCCCATAGTTCTTAAAGGCACATTTTTTTCAAAGTCATTTTTTCAATTGCATTTTAGTCCAAATATGAGATTTGAGGATTGTTTTTGACCCCAGATCTCATATTTAAGAGGACCTGCCATGATTTTTTCTATTACAAGGGATATTTACATTCCTTGTAATAGGAATAAAAGTGACCCAATTTTTTTTTTAAAACAGTGAAAAAATTAAGTAGAATAAATAAAATGTTTTTTTTTTTAAAGCGCCCCGTCCCGACAAGCTCGCGCAGAAGTGAACGCATACGTGAGTAGTGCCCGCACATGAAACCGGTGTTTAAACCACACGTGAGTTATCGCCGCAATCGTTACAGCGAGAGCAATAATTCTAGCCCTAGATCTCCTCTAACTCAAAACATGCAACCTGTAGAATCTTTTAAACGTCGCCTATGGAGATTTTTAAGGGTTAAAGTTTGACGCCATTCCACGAGCGGGCGCAATTTTGAAGCGTGACATTTTGGGTATTAATTTACTTGGCGTAACATTATCTTTCACAATATAAAAAAAAAATTGAGCTAACTTTACTGTTGTCTTATTTTTTTATTCAAAAAAGTGAAAAAAAGTGCGCTTGTAAGATCGCTGCGCAAATACGGTGTGAAAATAAGTATTGCAATTTCCGCCATTTTATTCTCCAGGGTGTTAGAAAAAAAAACAGTATATAATGTTTAGGGGTTCTAAGTAATTTTCTAGTAAAAAAAAACTGTTTTAAACTTGTAAACACCAAAATCTCAAAACGAGGCTAGTCTTTAAGTGGTTAAGTTTTGACAAAAACCTGGAAGCCGATTGGTCTTTATGCAGAGCTGCATGTGTTTCACTCTCTAGTTTTAGTAAATCAACCCCACTGACTTAAAGTAGAACTAAACTCTGGAAAATACTTCCCTTACCTTCCACAATGTGACAGTTACATGATCCCTCACTGGCCGCCGTCATCTTCTTCCCAGGCTACTTCTTGTTGCCAGTGTTCTGCCGAAAAAGTTCCCCTCGGCGGATAAGGACCCCCCTCTACTGCGCAGGCGCAGCGCCTGCGCAGTAGGAGCCGGCAGAAATAGCCGAAGGCGAATAGTTGTAAATCAGCTGTACACAGCGCCTGTAAGAAGGCCCCTCGCCGGCTCACCACGCTTCGGCACGGCCTCGCTTCGCTCTGCACTTTTTTATTCTCCCTCTAGGTCCACTTGGATGGTGGGGCTTGAACCTGGACCCAGGGCGCAGGCGCCGTGTACAGCTGATTGAAGTTTTTCATGTTCGGCTATTTTCGGCGGCTCCTTAGTCGTTCGTACTGCGCAAGCGCTTGCGCAGTACAGGGGGGTCCTTGTCCACTGGGGGAACTTTCTCGGCAAGACACCGGGTTTTCAGCCTCTTGACTGCCTGGCAGGGAATGACGTCATCTGGCTCAAGTAATTTCGGCACAGCCAGAACACGCTGGGAACTCTTGTTGAGATGGGCATGTGAAGCTTAGTGTACATTCAATAGAATACTGAAAGCAGGCAGGTGTGTGCTACTGCAGAAGAGACATAGCTGGTCTCTTCTGCAATAAAGATCAGCCTGATTGCAGTCATTTTACATTTTAGGTTTAGTTCTGCTTTAACGGTGTCTTTGGCTTGCCCCTGAGCTTTAAGGGTTGCCCATCACAGCTGGTGTCTCCTATGTGCTGCACACAACTTCCACAGAGCTGGTGATAATGTTACTGAAAAGCCCACCCCCTCTACACCCTGAATGCTAGAAAGAGCTACCAACAGTATACTGCTAGTAGTTAGTTTGTTGCTCTCTATGTTTGAATGCAGCGATTCTCAGTATTTCGTGCTGTATTATTCAGGAGCAGTAAGTATGGAAGGGAAGCTCTGAATGGTGTCTTATACTGTGCAGTGTGATCTGGACTGCAAACTCATGTAACATACAGCAAGTCATTCACTGCCGTCTACAGTTCATTTAGGTAAAGCTGTGCATAAGGTTAGATAGACATGACACCTAATAACCCTCACTGTTATGTAGGCGTTACTGCAATGATATGGGAGGAGTTGGGTAGATCCCGCATAGGACAGAGCACATAAAGATAAAAAGTCCAGGAATGATCAGGTGACCCCTTTTCTTCTCATTTTTAAAAGATATATTAAAGCCTAACTACAGGTTTGACACTTTTGTTTTTTTGGACCAAGCTAGTCCAAGCGAACCATTTGCTTCACTAACAGATGTGCCTGTTAGTAGTGCACTGCTGTATAAACTGTACGAAATATCAGCTAAGTACAGTATACAGCGCTGTGTTACAGCAGCGGGAAGCTGGACTTCCCATCCCATTTCTGAAACAAGAAAAGTATCTATGAATACAGGGCTTCTCCTGATTGGCTGAGGAAGAAAGACAGGTGGATGATGTCGCAATCTACACCTCAGCCAATCAAAGGAAGCCTTGTATTTACTGATGAAATCCAAAGCTCTCTGTAAATGGCTGTACAGCAGTCAGCACACCTTGATCTTGTTCCAGGAGTAGGACAGGAATTCCCCTTAACGCTGCTGGAACACAGTACTTTATACTATACTACAGTACATATAGTTCATACAGCGCCCCCAGCTGGCACAACAGTTACGGAAGCAAATTGCTAGTTTGGTCCAAATTAACCATTTAAAGGCACAAGAAACCTGAGTTTTGCTTTAAAGGGAAGAATTGGGTAAGTTTCAGTTTATTTTACATCTTGCTGTATTTTTACTATGAGTAAAGTAAAAATTAATATTTGCGTTTGGTAATTAAGTGATGTACAATAATAAAAATGTAATTAAAAAATGTATGACCTGCAGCTGAACACTATTACCCAGATATTGGGCACCAGATAGTAATACAAATAATAAAGTGCAGGGCTAGGTTATGCGCAAAATAACTCTATGGATGAATAATGTTTATCAAAAATAGAAGTGCAAAACAATACAATAAATGTGCAATATGACCTAAGACATAAGTCCAACAAAGTGCAAACTGTGCAGTGTAATATAATAAGCAATACTATATACAATAAAAAAAGGTGCAAAAATTGTGAAGTTCTATGCGACTATGTGTAATAAAGCCAGAATCAGTGCTTAGTAGAATCAAAGATCCGCTGATGGAATACTCTGGCGTTCCCCTCTGGAGAGATCCGTGGACATCAGATGGAAGCCCAATAGTGTAAACAGCAGGAGAAAAGTTTAAAAAAGAAGAAAAAAACTCCAATAGTGTGTAGAGTATCTTCCCAAGGCATTTTATTAATAAAAAAAGGGGGGTTGCAATACATAAAATCTCCAATACGAGTGTAAAAACACAGCAGTATTCCTCGCCGGAGCCGCGGTGCCCGGAAGTAACCCCCAGGAGCGATGTCGGCCGCTGGAGCGGTGAACAAGGACCGCTGCGGAGGCTTCGATCACAGGTAAGTAATTCATAATGAGCTAGTATGCTATGCATACTAGCTCATTATGCCTTTGTCTTGCAGAGTTTTTTTTTCTGGTATTTTTTTTTAGGATTTACAACCACTTTAAAGGCTCTTTTTTCCCTCAGAGGTCCATCTTGGTCTGTATTGGACTTAGTTTAATTTTACACAGCTCGCTTTTCCTTGATGCATAATAGTGGACACAGGTTGTATAGGCTGTATTAAATGAATAACTTTGTTCTTTAATTTTCTTTTTCTGTAACATACATGTGGATAATTTTTCAATATTTCATTGTATTTTTCAAGTGTTATATTATATTCTATAACAATGTGATTTACTTTGCGAGCTGTCGGACCAGAGTATGTGGGCACACGCCTGGGTTCCTGCCCCTCCCTTTCTTTTTCCTTCTTTTTTTTTTTTCTCCTTATTTATACGCCTTTGTGTGCAGGCGTTCTTTTTGGGGCTTTTTTCTGATCCCAGGCGTGCTCCCACTCACCTTCATCCCTTTCATCGTGCCCTTGTGTGGCCGCGCGTGCCTTTGGTGCCTGGCTCCTTCCCTCCCCCCCCCTTTCCCGCTCCTCCCACTCCCGTGCAGGACCCTCTGGGTACTCCCTGCTCTGTGGTCTCTGTGGGTTCCCATGTACGGCGCGGGACCCATCCGGCGTTATGGCCTCATGTTACGGACTTATTACAGCTGTATGGACACCCAAGGGCATTGGTATCCCCTCTGCCCGTTGGTAGCCTTGCACACTGGTGATCTTCGGATCATAACATCCCAGGTATTGGGCTGCCTTGCTTGGCCGTCCAATATCGCGCGGTGTCAGTAACGTGTTTACACACGTTACTATGACACTACCGCTATGCCTCCTGGACCTTGTAGGCCTGGAGGCAGCGGCCAGTTGCGCACGCGCAATGGCTTTATTGTGTCCGCTCACACGGACGTCAGACGCCGCACGTGTGTGGGGGGGTATAAGAACGCCAGCATCCCTGGCCGGTACACTCGCCAGGGATCTACAGGACACCGCCTCGGTACCTGCCTTTTTGGCTCAGTAGGCACATTTATTGTATAAATTTCACTCTGTAATGCCCAGTCCTTTTTATAGTTTGCTCTCACTAACATCATGCTTTGTTTTTAATTTTCAGCATGATATACTGAGCGATACTACCAGCTGTAACTTTTATACCAACCATTGACTTAATTCATTGCACTATGCCTATGGGTAAGTGCAAGTGATGTTCAATTTCTAGTATACATGTAGTGTATATCATTGACCCATAGATAGAGCTGGCTGTATATATTTTTTATTATTTTTATGGGTTTTTTTCACATATGAATTTTTTTGATCATTTTCAGAGTGTTATACCTACCTCATGATTTATGGTATCCATAACATCCTTAACTAATCGTTTATCGGTGTCCTGCATATTACCTGTTCATTTAATTATTGTAAGTATAGGTGAGACTATGTAAGTCCCAGTGGGCCCCTTATAGGCTTGTCCAGAGCCCACTATAATTGTATTTTAAAACATAATATTTTCTTCTCTAGAGATACTCACTGTCAGGTCCTTCTACCTGCCCCCTGCAGCTATCGAATGTAGTCTGTGCTTGAGGCCTTGCTGAGGGTGCCTTGCGCCTGTCCCTGGTGATTTACAGGTACACATTTACCATCCTATGGGGATCTGGCTGGGGTTTTTTTTTTTTTTTTTTGGGGGGGATGGGGACCGCCTGGCATCTTGTGTGCGTGGGGCATATGTGGGCTCGTTTTGGGCGGATGTGGTTGGTTCTTGTCTGACAGCCCGCAAACATA
Organism: Aquarana catesbeiana; assembly: GCF_042186555.1. NCBI lineage: Eukaryota > Metazoa > Chordata > Amphibia > Anura > Ranidae > Aquarana > Aquarana catesbeiana. The sequence continues at coordinate 120,936,863 of NC_133334.1, forward strand.
TTTAAAGGGGTTGTAAAGGTAAATTAAAAAAAAAAAAAAAAAAAACAAAAAAAACAACAAACATGTTATACTTACCTTCACTGTGCAGCTCGTTCTGCACAGAATGGCCCCGAACCTGCTCTTCTGGGGTTCCTCGGCGGCTGTCTCAGCTCCTCCCCGCAATAACTAACCACCTTAATGCGAGCTCTCTCGCATGGTGGTTAGTAATTGCGGGCGCGCTCCCGTGATACAGCCGGCGGCTATAGCCGCTCGCTGTATCACTCGGCCCCGCCCCCGGCGCGCCGCGTCATTGGATGTGATTGACAGCAGCGCGAGCCAATGGCTGCGCTGCTTTCAATCCATCCACTATAGCCAATCAGCGACCAGGCTGATCGGCGGAATGGAGGTCGGGAGTGAGTGGTCGAGTTTCGAAGTGTCAGGTAAGTAAAACGGGGGGGCTGGGGGCGGCGGTATTATCAAAAGTTTTTTCACCTTAATGCATAGAATGCATTAAGGTGAAAAAATGTATACCTTTACAACCCCTTTAAGTATCCACTTACATTACATGCACTTATATTATATTTTGATTATAGAATTTTGCCTGATTGTCAATTTTCTTTCATAGATTAAATTGTAGCGCTATAGGTATCAAACATCTGTCCCTGAGGAAGCCATCACTGGCGAAACATGTCGGACATCTAAATACCTACCTACGGAACTGGCCGCCACGCTTCTCAGGCTATGTTTCGTAAATAAAATTTCCGCTACACAATTGTTTTTTTAATATATGAATTATGATGCACACCTTGCTTTTGTGAACTCTATGTCGACCTTTTAAGAATTTTTTGCTAATAAAATATTTCTGGTTTTTACTATGATGTAATGTGTATGTTTTGGCACCGCTATAATCCCAGTATTTCCTCTTTTTAGTTTGATTTTTCACTTTAAAGGCCTATTTCACGTTAAAAAAATAAATGCTTTTTTTTTTTTGCAGAAAAAAATAAATAAAAAAATTTGCATTTACCATTTTATTTTTATAGGAGCCTAAAAAGCATTGCACCAGCGATCAGCAGATCGCCGATGCCATGTATTTCTCCTGCAGATCATCAGTGTGAGCTGTCTACCTGTACGTCGTATGGTCAAGCAGTTTCACATTGTCAAGAAGACTCAATGAACTACCACAACGCTCAACAGTCCCGTGTTAGTGAATTAAAAACTACAAGCTTACAGCCGCAAAGGCTCTGAATGAATGGCATGACCATGTGGGCGGAGCCCCGCAAGGCCATGTTGTTTTCAAAAAGTGGCAGCTAGTGCGGGGGACTTCTCTCCCTACTGCTGTCCTATGGAGAGAGAAGAGAGAGAGAAGAGAGAGAAGAGAGAGAGAAGAGAGAGAAGAGAGAGAGAAGAGAGAGAAGAGAGAGAGAAGAGAGAGAAGAGAGAGAGAAGAGAGAGAAGAGAGAGAGAAGAGAGAGAAGAGAGAGAAGAGAGAGAAGAGAGAGAAGAGAGAGGAGAGAGAGAGGAGAGAGAGAGGAGAGAGAGAGGAGAGAGAGAGGAGAGAGAGAGGAGAGAGAGAGAGAGAGAGAGAGGAGAGAGAGCAGGGAAAACAGGTTACATGTGCCACCCTAAAAATGAATGGAACATATAACATGTTCCCAAAGGTGAACTTATCCTTTAATGAAGAATCCAGTATTGGTTCAATGGAGAGTCTAGTAAGCCCAATAAACATCTTGGACAAATTGCATGGGGGTTTTGCTGAACTGGTGTGTGGATAGCTTTTTCTAGTAACAATTTTTCTACATTGAAGTAGAGTGTTAATTATTCTGTCTTGGATGCATTGCTGGCCCTTGAAGCAGAAAGGTCCAGCCTACCCTCAAACGCCAGGGAGTGCGGACCGATATGCTCTATGTGCCTGCAAACCTCATTCTGGACAGACTTTCTGCCGTACCTGTGGAATTAATGAAGGAGGCGGCAATGCATATCTTAGGCTAAAATCCCATTAGAACAGGGCCATCAATGTCACAAGATCTTTTTCTGTGCCAGAGAAAGTATTATTGTACCTTTTCTGTTAACTTGCTTGAGGCTAGATCCACTGTCTGCATATTTCACTTGGCAACTTCAACAAATACCTCTTGATGTTACTTCCATTCACTTAACTGAGAAAATCTGCTACAAGAGTCAATGATCCTCTTATGTAGACTGCAGAAATGGAAATACTATTCCCCCACCCCGGAAAATAAATTTCCTGGGCCACCCGTAACAGTGTGCAAGATCTAGTACCACCTTGGTGATTGAAGTATGCCAAAAACAAAGTGGGAGCTTTGTCGGAAACAAAATCTGTATTTCACGATTTCTCACAGCCAGGCCAGATACCTCATTCACCATCATAAGCTCTCAGGTTAGAAAAGGTCCCATGATCTAGGCTGGGCCAAGTGGAAGTTTTTCAGCCAGGCCTCAGGGAGGACATAAGTGACCTACAGGTATGCCAGCTACATGAAGCAGAATTGTACAAAACTGCAGTTTTTATTTTAACCTACTTAGACCTCTTATCTGTACAGCCCATTTTACTCAAAGGTGAACTTAGCCTTTAACTATACGGTAGGTCTGAATGACTGAAAAGGTAAAACCTTTTTAGTTAGTGTCCCTCACCATTCTGGATGGTAACGGCAATATCCCACTTTGTTCAGTCTGTGTCCTCATCCCACTGAAACTTGAGGCCTGGTCCACTTACCACCTCCCAAAGTTGCTCTGCCCACTTGTCTGCTAACACAGAGACTCCACAGTGCCTCTGGCGTCACAAAACACACCATAGGCCAATCTAAAAACCCAAGATTCCAGAGTCGACACCAATACAAACACAAGAGCCAAGGTCCCAAAAAAGGAAATGGGAGAACCCTCTGATCAAGGCGGAAAAGAGACGAGAGAACAGTGTCCTATAATCCTTACCCACTTCTTGTTCTAGGGTGTCAACACTGCTTCCCCAAAGATACAGAATGGTGAGTGAGCATTGTCAACCTGGCACAGGAAGCGTATTACCAGGATAACCAGGTAAAAATAGAAACACCCCCCTATCTATTTAGGGTCCTGTCCCCTCTTCACCCCCCCCCCCCCCTTCCTTTTTTTTTGGCAGAGCTAGACATTTTTTATCATAAACTTAGCTATAGATTGGGGGCTTTTGTTCCCCACCCCATTCGCACATTAGCAGGCCATTTGTTTCAGCATATCTTGATTTCAATTACTGGAGTGGGTAGGGCAACAGTATTAGTTTGAGTGCTACTTACCATTTGATTTGAAAGTCAGAATGGAGACTTGGTCCCTTCAGGCCACAGTCTCCCCATCTGGTTAGTTTTATAATAGAAATCTATACTACAGAATATATATAATTTATGATTGTTAGACCAGTCCTAGGGACAGACTGTCATATCCACATCCCTAAGAAATCGATTAAAACAAAAAATTTGAGAGAGCACCACTCTCCAATAAGGTGATGGGACTTTCACGGATATGTCACTGTCGCTGAGGTAAGCACATACACAGTGAATAATAAAATATAAATTTATTACAATATATACAAAAGCATACAATTATGGCAGTAACATTAGGCCATATAGAACATTGACCAAAAATGATACTCAATCCATATAAAAGCTTGAAAGATGCTTGAGTATACAGTAAGCCGACACGTTTCGCAGTCTCATCTGCTTCTTCAGGGCAGCTCAACATGCATCTAAAGCATTCAAATTATAAAAACATCATAAAGGATAACATTAGTATCATTTACAATTAATTTATTCAATAGAGTTCATCCTATACATATGAAATTTAGTAACAATTCTATAAGTGTTCACCAAATGATATGACTGACTCTGGGCAAAATGCAGCATCACAAAACGGACGGACCCTCATCCGGTAAATTAACCACTTCAGCCCCAGACCATTTGGCTGCCTAAAGACCAGAGGACTTTTTCCAATTTGGCACGGTGTCGCTTTAACTGCTAATTGCGCGGTCATGCAATGCTGTACCCAAACGAAATTTGCGTCCTTTTCATCCCACAAATAGAGCTTTCTTTTGATGGTATTTGGTCACCTCTGCGGTTTTTATTTTTTGCGCTATAAACAGAAAAAGACCGAAAATTTTGAAAAAAAAAAAAAAAAAAGATATTTTCTACTTATTGTTATAAAAAAAAAATCCAATAAACTAAATTTTAGTCATACATTGAGGCCAAAATGTATTCGGCCACATGTCTTTGGTAAAAAAAAAATGTCAATAAGCGTATATTTATAGGTTTGCACAAAAGTTATAGCGTCTACAAGCTAGGGTACATTTTCTGGAATTTACACAGCTTTTAGTTTATGACTGCCTAGGTCATTTCTTGAGGTGCTAAAATGGCAGGGCAGTACAAAACCCCCCCCAAATGACCCCATTTTGGAAAGTAGACACCCCAAGTAAATTGCTGAGAGGCATGTTAAACCCATTGAATATTATTTTTTTTTGTCCCAAGTGATTGAATAATGGCAAAAAAAAAAAAATTACAAAAAGTTGTCACTAAATTATATATTGCTCACACAGGCCATGGGCATATGTGGAATTGCACCCCAAAATACATTCAGCTGCTTCTCCTGAGTATGGGGATACCACATGTGTGGAACTTTTTGGGAGCCTAGCCGCGTATGGGGCCCCGAAAACCAATCGCTGCCTTCAGGATTTCTAAGGGCGTAAATTTTTGATTTCACTCCTCACTACCTATCACAGTTTTGAAGGCCATAAAATGCCCAGATGGCACAAACCCCCCCCCCCCCCCCAAATGACCCTATTTTGGAAAGTAGACACCCAAAGCTTTTTGCTGAGAGGCATGTTGAGTCCATGGAATATTTTATATTTTGACACAAGTTGCGGGAAAGTGACAAATTTTTTTTTTTTTGCACAAAGTTGTCACTAAATGATATATTGCTCACACAGGCCATGGGCATATGTGGAATTGCACCCCAAAATACATTTAGCTTCTTCTTCTGAGTATGGGGATACCACATGTGTGGGACTTTTTGGGAGCCTAGCCGCGTACGGGCCCCGAAAACCAATCACCGCCTTCAGGATTTCTAAGGGTGAAAATTTTTGATTTCACTCTTCACTGCCTATCACAGTTTCGGAGGCCATGGAATGCCCAGGTGGCACAAACCCCCCCCCCCCCCCCCCATGACCCCATTTTGGAAAGTATACACCCCGTACGCGGCTAGGCTCCCAAAAAGTCTCACACATGTGGTATCCCCGTACTCAGGAGAAGCAACAGAATGTATTTTGGGGTGTAATTTCACATATTCCCATGGCATGTTTGAGCAATATATCATTTAGTGACAACTTTGTGGAAAAAAAAAATTTGTCTCTTTCCCGCAACTTGTGTCACAATATAAAATATTCCATGGACTCGACATGACTCTCAGCAAATAGCTTGGGGTGTCTACTTTCCAAAATGGGGTCATTTGGGGTGGGTTTGAACTGTCCTGGCATTTTATGCACAACATTTAGAAGCTTATGTCACACATCACCCACTCTAACCACTTGAAGACAAAGCCCTTTCTGACACTTTTTGTTTACATGAAAAATTTTTTTTTTTTTTTTTGCAAGAAAATTACTTTGAACCCCCAAACATTATATATTTTTTTAAAGCAAAATGCCCTACAGATTAAAATGGTGGGTGTTTCATTTTTTTTTTTTTCACACAGTATTTGCGCAGCGATTTTTCAAACGCATTTTTTGGGGAAAAAACACACTTTTTTAAATTTTAATGCACTAAAACACACTATATTGCCCAAATGTTTGATGGAATAAAAAAGATGATCTTAGGCCGAGTACATGGATACCAAACATGACATGCTTTACAATTGCGCACAAACGTGCAGTGGCAACAAAATAAATACATTTTTAAAAGCCTTTACAGGTTTACAGAGGAGGTCTACTGCTAAAATTACTGCCCTCGATCTGACCTTTGTGGTGATACCTCACATGCATGGTGCAATTGCTGTTTACATTTGACGACAGACTGCTGCTTGCGTTCGCCTTAGCGCGAGAGCAGGGGGCGACAGGGGGGCTTTTTTTTTTCCTTTCCTTTTTTATCTTATTTTTAAACTGTTCCTTTCATTTTTTTTTTTTTTAATAATTTTTATTGTTATCTCAGGGAATGTAAATATCCCCTATGATAGCAATAGGTAGTGACCGGTACTCTTTTTTGAAAAAATTGGGTATTAGACCCTAGATCTCTCCTCTGCCCTCAAAGCATCTGACCATACCAAGATCGGTGTGATAAAATGCTTTCCCAATGGCGCTGTTTACATCCGGCGAAATCTAAGTCATGAAATGCTCGTAGCTTCCGGTTTCTTAGGCCATAGAGATGTTTGGAGCCACTCTAGTCTCTGATCAGCTCTATGGTCAGCTGGCTGAATCACCGGCTGCATTCTCAGGTTCCCTGTTGAGACAGGAGAGCCAGAGAAAAACACGGAAGACGGTGGGGGGGGGGTTGGGGGGCATTCCCTCCCACTGCGCTAGGATTGCTTTTACATGAAAGCCGACCGCTGGCTGAAAAGAATGATACCAAGATGATACCTAAACCTGCATGCATCATTCTGGTATAACCACTCAAAGTCGTGAATGGCGTACCTGAAGACAAAAAAATGGTTAACAATAAAACACAGTAAACGGTAAAGTATAAAAAATTGCATACCTGAAAAGCAAACATGATAAAACATAACAACAATAAAACATTGCAGAATAGAATACAGTAAAAAAAGAGCAGGAGAGAGAGAGAGAGAGAGAGAGAGAGAGAGAGAGAGAGAGAGAGAGAGAGAGAGAGAGAGAGAGAGAGAGAGAGAGAGAGAGAGAGAGAGAGAGAGAGAGAGAGAGAGAGAGAGAGAGAGAGAGAGAGAGAGAGAGAGAGAGAGAGAGAGAGAGAGAGAGAGAGAGAGAGAGAGAGAGAGAGAGAAACAATAAAACGACAACTATTTAAAAAAAAAAAAAATATTATATATATACACACTTTTTTTTGTAACTAACTTTTATAACTGTAACCAGTTCCAGGTTCGGGTCTGTCAAAATGCGATGGCATCTTGGGAGACCCTGTGAAAGTGTGCCTAGTCTGTGCAATGCTGTACCCTACGCTAATACTCAACTAGTGAATGGTAGCGTTCAAAACATTCACCAATGCAAAGACCAGGATTGTCAGGACAGGAGGGACAATAATAGCGAGTGTCACGCCTATATCCGCGCTTGCTGCAGACACATCTTTTTTGGGGGGTTCCTTGGGTAGGGGTACTCGGGAGGACATAAAGTATATGACTCTCATGCAGCCGACTGCATTTAGTTGGGAATGTGAATGGGGGGAAGTACGGGCGCTGCAGAAGTGGTGGGTTCCCAATTAGGATTGTCGAATGCAGCAGGAAGGGCATTATGGGCACGACGGGCCTGTTTGTCTTCTTCTTGGTGGCAGCGGGACACTATTTGTGCTTGCCACCTCACCAGCTTGAACTGCACTTATGGGACTCGCCACGTCACCAAGTGTTACTGCAGTGCTGGTTTGACTACGACCGGGGCGTACTAGGCCGCTGGTGCTTGCCAGTTCACCAAAACGCTACCAAAAAAAAACTGTTAGCGATCGCAGGGATCAGGCCTGACTCTGCGAACGCTGCAGTTATGCGTTTAGTATTTTGTAAGTGACAGTGATCGATCGATACTGCACTTGGGTGGGCTGGGCTGGGCCGGGCGGAGGGGCAAAACGCAGGTGCTAGCAGGTATCTGGGCTGATCCCGCTAACACTGCGTTTTTGGGAACCCTAAACTGCTGGGGACGCTAGTATAGATCTGATCGGATCAGATATTGATCCGATCAGATACTATACCACTAAGGGAGGTGTACGGTGCGTGCGTGGGTGTTAGCAGTACTGGCGCTAACCTGACGCTGCCTGGGGCTGGTGCTTGCCAGTTCACCAAAATGCTACCAAAAAAACTGTTAGCGATCGCAGGGATCAGGCCTGACTCTGCGAACGCTGCAGTTATGCATTTAGTGTTTTGTAAGTGACAGTGATCGATCGATCGATCGATACTGCACTTGGGTGGGCTGGGCCGGGCAGAGGGGCAAAACGCAGGTGCTAGCAGGTATCTGGGCTGATCCCGCTAACACTGCGTTTTTGGGAACCCTAAACTGCTGGGGACGCTAGTATAGATCTGATCAGATCAGATATTGATCCGATCAGATACTATACCACTAAGGGAGATGTACGGTGCGTGCGTGGGTGTTAGCGGTACTGGCGCTAACCTGATGCTGCCTGGGGCGACGCATATCACCGCCGGGCGATCAGGGGGCTAAACCTTTATTAGGTAATAAACGGCGAGTGCCCTGACACTATAAAAAATAAACGAACTAACCAGCGTCACCCGTAACAGTTATACGGTGATCACTGGTGAAAGGGTTAACTAGGGGGCAATCAAGGGGTTAAAACCTTTATTCGGTAGTATATGGGGGTCCTTGTCGCTATAAAACGCTGACGGCGAACCTAAATATTTACCTCCCTAACTAGCGTCACCAGTGACACTAATACAGCGATCAGAAAAATGATCGCTTAGTGATACTGGCGATGGGGGGTGATCAAGGGGATAAAAATTTATTAGGCGGGGTTAGGGGGGTACCCTAGACCTAAAGGGGTCTAATACTAACTGCCCTACCACACTGTCACAAACTGACACCATGCAGTAATCAGAAAAAAAAAAAACTGCTTGGTGTCAGTGTGACGGGGGGGGGTAAAGGGGGATGTAATGTGTGCCTGGCATGTTCTACTGTGATGTGTTGTGTTGGTGCACTCACATTGCAGTCTTCTCTCCTCGGCGCTGGAACGGAAAATGCCGAGCCGAGAAGAGATCACATCACATCCCCTGCCTCTGTGTACTACACAGAGGCAGGGGAAGATTCTCATTGGCTGGGAGCGATCACGAGGGGGGGCCACAAATGGATGGCCTCCCCCTCATCTCTGAACGCTCCTAGACCAAAGCCGACCACTTCGGGCACCGGGGGGTGGGGTGTCCGATAGGACCCCCCCCCGCGGGAAGGCAATCACGTACCAGGTACGTGATTTTGCCTGCCCGTGCCATTCTGCTGACGTATATCAGCGTGAGGCGGTCGTTAAGTGGTTAATCAGTGATGTCAGTGCCACTGATCTGGAGGGCATCGGATCGTAACTATTGGTTGATAACCATATTTCCCTGGATATGATCGGATGCCCACCAGACAAGATCAGTGACACTGACATCACCGATTTATTTACCGGATGAAGGTCTGTCCATTCTTTTGGGATGCTGCAGCAGTGCAACAGCCCAAAGAGACAGGACACTGAAATGCAGAGGCCTTTTCCTCACCTGAGGGTATCCCAGTCTACCATAATATGCTTGGCCCTCTCCTGGTAACGTACTGCCCGCCCCTCGCGGATCTTTTCGGATCTCTCGAATTCTCCACCTCCAGTTAAGGAATCTGTAGTGAAGGTTCAGGTCAGCCATGTCTTAGCCTAGGAATATGAATAAATATATATATATTTAGAACACACTGAACTTACCAGATTACCAATGGTGTATGGTAGGGCTGAACCAACCAATAGACATAAGAATTTCTGTCACAGTGTTTTGGGAAATGAAGTTAAAAAAAAAAAAATACTCTGAGGAGGTGATCGGGATGATTGCTTATAACAGTGAATATTACTGTTATAAACAACCATTTTTACTGAATGAGATGGATTCAGTGTTTACTATTGTGATTGGCCACAGCTAATCACATGTGCAGATGGGCTGTGACTGGCCCTGTCTGTACCATGTGAGCAATCATGGAGCTCAACACAAAAGTACACAACGAAAGGAAGCCATCCATTGTGTACATTGGTTATGTGATCTGTTGAGATTGGTCACAGCAATCACATGGTCCAGGTACACTGATCTGTCATCCGCTGTGTCCATTGAGGCGCACAAGAGACGCATGCTGGAAAGGACGTCATATGACATCCACCCAGAACAAGAGCTCCCCAGGGGTGCGTTTACATTTTTTTTAAAATGACTTGTCAAAAGGGACTAAATCAGAGTCCCACTCTACTTGATTAAAAAATCATCATTTTAACCAAGACTGTATTTAAATAAGGTTTTAACATTGCCCTGTTTATCCCCTACCCACCTCTCTGCCTCCCTCCAGCACTGCACCCAGGGACTAGCAGGGTGGGGAGAGACCTTGCAGTGTGACAAGCACTGTTTAGGTGGTTGTCAGGAAAGGGGATTGGCAGGCTCTCTTAACGCTCAGCAGAAGTGCATCTGCTGAGTAGATGAGGCACAGCCCCAATGAGAAAAAAAAAAAAAAAACATTCCTTCAGGTTACCCTCGCACACAGAAGCACTTGGGTGCTCAGGACACGCGCATGCCGAGCTGCCAAATCAAGCCTCGGTGCCCGCTCGGTGAGGCTCCATTTACACCTTGGCATTTTGCGATTGCGGCAGAATCTCAAAATGCAGGTCCAGGTGCCATCATTTTCAATGGCACCTAAAACGTGGTGCTGTTTTGCCACAATTTTGGCACGGCAAATCGCATCGCCAGAAGCTGGTCACCCAAAAGGAGCTCTTGCTTCTTTTTGGATGTCAAGCTTCACACGATGCCCCACACTGCATTTTAAGTGCCATTGAAAATAATGGCACCTGAACCTGCATTTTGCGTTTGTAGTGCGTTTTGAGATCACGGGCAGAATTGCAGCGATTCTGCCTCAATCCCAAAATGCCCAAGTGTGAATGGAGCAGTCACGGTTCACACTGATGCAAATCAGATGCAATCCAAAAGGCATAGATATGCATGGCATCTGAAAATACAATGCTTTCCATGAAGGATGTTCACATCTATGGCGCAGGATCTTGATCCGGTTAAGAAAAAAAGGGTCCTGTGCGAATTTGGAGCAACGTTCCAAACCCGCACAGCACAGAGCAGTGATGGCGAACCTTGTCACCCCAGATGTTTTGGAACGACATTTCCCATGATGCTCATGCACTCTGCAGTGTAGTTGAGCATTATGGAAAAGGTAGCTCAAAAACATCTGGAGCTGAGTGATCAGTGGTAATTGAACGCCCAGTTCTCAGTCTTCGAGGCCACGCGCCTACAGATTCTTTTGCAGGGTTTCTGTTTTTTCACCCTGCCATATTGCATTCGGGAGCGGGCTGTCACTTCCTGACCTCTCAGTCATCCCCTGCTGAATCACCAGTGGATGTGATCTGCGGTCCAAAACCCTCCTGGGATTCATGACGTGATATTCCAGGAGACTGAGGGTGCCAAGAGCTATGTCAACCTCACCAAGGAGAGGAATGGGACAATTTATTTGGTTTCTTGGAGTGTTGGCATCCCATTTATTATGAATGGGCTGCCTTAACAGTGTTGCTTAAAAGCACCACAGAACCACAGTCGTCTGAATACACCCCATGTACGTACGTATTTATTTTTTTCCCCTCGGGGGAAAAGCACAAACGCATTCCCATGCTATCACTAATTATGCAATCGAGTTTCCTGCATTTGGGGAAATTGTATGGATCAGCACACCCGGCGTGCAATGGATGAGCCTCACCCTGGTAGAACCACCTTTGTGCTCATGGTATCTTCCCTGCCAGGTAAGTATCGTACATATTGTTAAAAATTACCTTTTGATGGATTTTGAAAACATTTTTTTTCTTTGAGTACAATTATACCTAAAGAATGAAAGCTTGCTTTAAAACCCATCTCTGAGTGTGTGTGTATATATGTATATATATATATATATATATATATATATATATATATATATATATATATATATATATATATATATATATATATATATATATATATATGTATGTATGTATGTATGTATGTATGTATGTATGTATATATATATATATATATATATATATATATATATATATATATATACACACACACACACACATACATATACATATATACACACACATACACAACCACTTTAATATATATATATTTCACATCACACCCTTTACCCGAGGCAAAAAATACATAAGAAATGATCTAGAGATAGGACAGTAATGTCAAACTCCAACTCGTCTAATCAGGTATACCTACATACTCAATTTTGTGGGACAAGCTTTTGGAGTGTGTTCACTTCTTCAAAGTGGTTGCAAACATTCGTTTTAAGAAGAAAAAAAAAAAAAAAAAAACAACACACACACACACACACACACACACCCCAACAACAATGCCTATACTTACCTTATCTGTACAATGGTCAAGGGTTTTACACAGAGCAGCCCCAATCCTCTTTTTCTGGGGACCCCCGTCGGTGCTCCAGACCCATCTTTATCGAGTGCCCCCATGGAAAGTTGCTTTCCATGGGGGCTCGCTCCTGAGCCCTGCGTCCATTGACACAGGGACTCGGCCCCACCCCCCGGGTCAAAGCGTTTCATTGACAGCAGCAGGAGCCAATGGCTCCTGCTGCTATTAATTTGTCCAATGTGGACAGTGACAGCAGCTGGAGTTGCTGCGCTCATGCACATCGCTGGATCAGATCAGACTCAGGTAAAGAAAAGGGGGAGTCTGGGGGGGAGGTGCAACACAGAAGGTTTTTCACCTTAACCGGTTCCCGACCGGCTCACGCAGATATACAGTGGCAGAATGGCTCTCCTAGGTGAAATCCCATACATATGCGGCTTTACACCAAGGAGAGCCACCAGAGGGCCTACAGCACAGCACACCAAAAATATGTAGAAGAATACATATTGGCCTAAACTGAGGAAAAAAATAACTTTGTTTTTTTTAAAAATTGGGATATTTACTATAGCAAAAAGTAAAAGATAAGTGTTTTTTTCAAAATTGTCACTCTTCTTTTGTTTAAAGCGCAAAAAATAAAAACCGTAGAGGTGATCAAATACCACCAAAAGAAAGCTCTATTTGTGGGGAAAAAAAGGGCGTCAATTTTGTTTGGGTACAGCATCGCATGACCGCAAAATTGTCAGTTAAAGCGACGCAGTGCCGTATCGCAAAAAATGTGAAGTGCCTAAAAACGAATGAAACTTTTTTTTTCCTTCCCTGCAAAGTAAAGGCATAATCTGCTATTATGTATTGCGGGAGGCCATTCCTTTAGAGCGCATGCGCCGATTACATCATCGGTGCAGTATACAGTAAATGTCTCCTTAGAAGATATTTAAGCCTTACCTATAGGTAATATAAATTATACAGGAAGGTTTACTTCCCCTATTGCATTCTATGCATTAAGGTGAAAAACCTTGGAAGAGAGAAAGACTGAAAGAAAAGTTTGTCAGAATATTTTTTATTCACTTGCCGACATGTACATACACGTTGGCAGAATGGCGCGGCTGGGCAAATGGGTGTACAGGTATGTTCCTTTGAATTTGCCGCCGAGCGGTCACGTGCACGACCCTGCCGGGAGCTCCGTGAGTGGGATCGCGGGTCCCGCGGACTCGATCGCCGCGGGGATACCCGCGATCGTCTCACGGAGCTGAAGAACGGGGAGATGCTAATGTAAACAAGCATCTCCCCGTTCTGCCTAGTGACACTGATCATAGCTCCCTGTGATCGGGAGCTATGATCAGGCCCCTTTTACACTGAAGCGCTTCTAAACTGCCAGTAAAACATTTGAGCGCTTTTGAAGAGCTTTTCAGGCGCTTTTGAAGAGCTTTCCATTCATTTCAATGGAGAGGGGCGTTTTTTCACGGCCCTGCCAGCGCACTGCCCCAGTGTGAAAGCATTCATTGATTTTAAATGAAATAGTTTTTCGTGAGATTTCCAGGCACTTTTTTAGCGTGAAAGTGCCTGAAAAGCGCCTCAGTGTGAAAGGGGTCTGAGTGAAGTGTCATTCGAAGCCCATCCCCCTAACAGAATCACTCCCCAGGACACACTTAACCCCTTCCTAGCCCCCTAGTGGTTAACCCCCTTCACTTCCAGTGTCATTTTTACAGTAATCAGTGCAATTTTATAGCACCGATCGCTGTAAAAATGACAATGGTCCCAAAAATGTGTCAAAATTGTCTGATGTGTCCGCCATAACGTCACAGTCATGATAAAAATCGCAGATCGCCACCATTACTAGTAAAGAAAAAAAATATTAATAAAAATGCCATAAATCTAACCCCTATTTTGTAGACGCTATACCTTTTGTGCAAACCAATCAATAAACGCTTATTGCGATTTTTTTTAACCAAAAATATGTAGAAGTATACGTATTGGCCTAAACTGAGGGAAAAAAATTGTTTTATTTTTTTGGGGGGGATATTTATTATAGCAAAAAGTAAAAAAATAATGCGTTTTTTTCAAAGTTGTCGCTCTCTTTGTTTATAGCGCAAAAAATAAAAACCGCAGAGGTGATCAAATACCACCAAAAGAAAGCTCTATTTGTGGGAAAAAAAAAGGACGCCAATTTTGTTTGGGAGCCACGTCGCATGACTGCGCAATTTTCAGTCAAAGCGACGCAGTGCCGAAACGCAAAAAGTGCTCTGGTCTTTCGCCAGCAAAATGGTCTGGGGCTTATGTGGTTAAATAAGTATTTTTTTCTCCTTCACTGATATGTGCTGATGAGCAGGCATCGATGGGCACAGAATGGCCTCACTGATGGGCACAGATTTGTGGCACTGTTGGGGCTGCACTAATAATCAGCGCCCTGATGATCTGTAATCTCCCCTGTAAAAAGATGCCACTGATCGGCTCTCCTCACACTGTCTGAGGCAAGGAGAGCCGATTAACGGCACTTTCGTGTTTACATGCAATTGGACCCAGCCAATCACATGGGTAAAGAGCCGTGTCATCGGCTCTTTACCGAGATCAGGGTCACACCGTATCCCAGGGACACGCGATCACGGTGAGACTGGGCGAAGTCATATGACGTCGGCCCAGAACGAGAGTGCGTTCTGCCCGCCGTCATTTGTCTATACCAGGGATCTCCAAACTACGGCTCTCCAGCTGTTGCGGAACTACACATCCCATGAGGCATTGTAAAACTCAGAAATTCACAGACATGACTAGGCATGATGGGAATTGTAGTTCCTAAACAACTGAAGGGAAATCGTTTGGAGAGCCCTTGTCTATACGGCGGGCAGGAAGCAGTTAAGGTCCCAGTAGTACTAATCACTGTTTGGACCTTGAGGAAGGGGACACACCTCAAAAGCTTGTCCCAAAAAAATTTATGTTAGTACAAATAGAAAAAAGTATCAGACAGCACTCGCTTGTTTCTGTCACAAGTGCACCAATACCACCTCTCAGGCCGATATTCTGTACGTTTAAAATTTTTTACACTGTCTTTTTTTAATCACCGTTATTGCTGTCACAAGGGATGTAGACATCCCTTGTGACAGTAATAGGCAGTGAAAGGGACTCTTTGTGGAGGGATCTGGGGTCTATAAGACCCCTCCTCTGCACTTTAAAGTATTCAAAATGTCAAGATCAGCATTTTTGAAGATGCAAGTAATCCGGGAAGTGATGTCATGACATCGCTTCCGGGTTACTAGATCAGAGATCTGAACGAAGCATCGGCTTTGTTCGGGTCTTCGGCCAGCCGGCAGACTTGTCAGCTGGATTGCTCAGGCCTCCCGGTGGGGCTTGAGAGCCTAGAAGTTGGGGGGGGGGGGGGGGCCCTCCCCCCTCCTGCTACTTGTAATAACAGCTGAGCGGCATCGGTTGTTATTACAATAAAGCTGATCCTCAGCTCTGAAGAACGGTCCCGCGGTGATGCCTGGAGCCGCATGCATCACCCCAGTACAACCACCTGAAGCAATATCGGTAATATTCGGGTACCTTTATGACCGATACTTCCAAAAGAGTAAAGATCGGCCAATCCCTAATAGTAATATGAGGCATTCTCCTCTACAAGAGCTGAGGGGAGGGGTGCCAGTGTGAAGAATGATATGGATGCTGGGAATATAAACAGGCCTCCTTGTTATGTGATGGAGGATCTGGGAGTATGAGGAGATGACAGGAGCACACCTCTGATTACTATCATCCTCACATCCCTGATTATAATAAAGGATCTGTCCGCAGTACACACACCCAGCAATGACAGGTCCTCGTCACATGTGCTGAGCTCCCCCCTCCCCCTCAGACATGGTCCTATACTATATAGTGGACACTCTCACCCCATAGGGGAAGAGAACAGTCAGCTCCCACGCCTCACTCACCACCTGCTATGGCGCCAGAACTCTCCCTGGCTCCTGTTCCGCCGCATCCCCCTCTCCACATCACAGACCCGCTTACCTTCCGCCATGGATACCATCAGTGACTTCTCAGGTTGGGAGCCTTTGGTCGTTACCGCTCCGCTCCCGAAGCATCGGCCAGTCAGCATTCTCCATTGTGAAAGACACACGTGTGCAGCCAATCAAAAGAAGAGGTATTAGCTCAGCAGGCGGGAAATAACTTTTTACCACAACTCGCCAATAGGCTGGACAACTTGACGTCTTCGGTGCGGCAGCCATGTTGTTGAAGATTGTTATCCCGCTTCAGGTAAACCGCGGGTTTCAGAAAAATGGCCGGAGGCCTGAAGCTTCCCTGTGCCATG
Source organism: Aquarana catesbeiana (assembly GCF_042186555.1). NCBI lineage: Eukaryota > Metazoa > Chordata > Amphibia > Anura > Ranidae > Aquarana > Aquarana catesbeiana. Next base: position 120,953,403 of record NC_133334.1, read on the forward strand.
GAGACATTTTAGGGACGGTTTTCCCATCACTCGGGGTTGGTCACAGGATGGACATTGTGACGCTAGTGGTGATGTACACCAGAACAAAGTGTCAAGTGGGAAGAGAGGGTCCGTAGAGGTGTAGTCTGTATGTCCAGGGAGTGAGTCACATCTGTGATTAGTCTGACTGGATTTATGACTGGTTATGGCTGCTCACCTCCTATCAATAGACTGTAGATTAGCTCACCCAGGTGTCCACATTACAACGTGTGTAATAATGTGTATACGAAGATTCAATACCTAGAGCCGTTCTAAGAGGAGCAATTGATAAATGTTTTCGAAAGCCTTAAATGCAGAGCCTCCGAATCTCCTTCCTGTGTCCTCATTCACTCCGCTCTACATCTATTTATCATGCTATCCTTGCAGCCCTGAGCGGAGAGTGTGGAGGGAGGAGCCAGGGCATCAAATCAAGAGTACACAGGCCACACCCACTGACCAAAAGCAGAGCTGATAGCTGGATTGAGGGGGCGGAGCCTGCTCTTGAGATAGTGAGAGAGACAGCCAATCAAGTGCAAGCGCGCGGCGGAAGGGCATTATCTAACTGCGTCACTCGGAGGGAGGATCAGTCTGCGATCGCCCAGTTAGAGGAGCAGTACGATTCGGCTGTTCCCCGTCACACCCACCGTAGTGTCCTCCTACGGAATCACAGCTGCACGATAAGCAGGCGGAGACTGTCACTAGGGGAATTAGAAGATGGGTGGGCATTTACTGAAGCCGAGACGGACATTTTTACTTCAGGATAGGAAGAAACCATGGGCGGGTCTAGACCATGGGGGGGGTTAATTGTGCAGACTGGGGGTGGGGGGTAATTGTGCAGACTGGGGGGGAAATCAAACGTTACTTCCACCCAACGGTCTTAAGGGGGAATTTTTTTTTTTTATTGCATTTTTAGTGTAAATGTGAAATCTGAGGTCTTTTTGACCCAAGATCTCACATTAAAAAGGAGGTCCTGTCATGCTTTTTTTTTTCTATTACAAGGGTTGTTTACATTCCTTGTAATAAGAATAAAAGTGACCCAAAATGATTTTTTTTTTTTTTTTTAAAGGACACTGTAAAAAAAAATCTAATAAAAAGTAAACTAAAGAAATTAATTTTTAAAGCGCCTGCATATGAAAACTGTGTTTAAACCCCACGTGTGAGGTATCACTGCGATCGTTAGAGCGAGAGCAATAATTCTAGCAAAAGACCTCTTCTAACTCAAAACTGGTAACCTGTAGAAATTTTTAAACGTCGCCTATGGAGATTTAAGTGTCAGTTTGTCGCCATTCCAGGAGCAGGCGCAATATCGAAGCGTCACATGTTGGGTATCAATTTACTCGGCGTAACATTATCTTTCAGAAAAAAAAAAAAATTGGGCTAACTTTACCGATTTCTTATTTGTTAATTCAAAAAAAGTGTATTTTTTCCCCAAAACATTTGCTTGTAAGACCCCTGCACAAATACGAAGTATTTCAATGACCATCACTTTATTCTCTAGGGCAGGGATATGCAATTAGCAGACCTCCAGCTGTTGCAAAACTACAAGTCCCATCATGCTCTGCCTCTGGGTGTCATGCTTGTGGCTGTCAGAGCCTTGCTATGCCTCATGGGACTTGTAATTCTGCAACAGCTGGAGGTCCGCTAATTGCATATCCCTGCTCTAGGGTGTCTGAAAAAAAAAATGTACATATACACAGGCGGTCCCCTAGTTACAAACATCCGACTCACAAACGACTCCTACTTCCAAACGGAAGAAGAATACATTTAGGAAGAGAGAGTAAATCTACCCCCAGGAAAGAAAATCCACTCCTGTAAGAGTTATTACGAAAAAAGGGACCTCCACTGATGCTTTATCTCGATGGTTTGTTTCCACAACAACCCAAAATTTTCAAAATCCAATTGTCATAGGGACAGAAAGTGAGGTGAAGTCTTCTGAACAGGGGGGCACAGACAGCAAAACAAGTGTTACAGGGGTGTTAACCCTTCCCTATGCTATCCAAAAAGCTTAAAAATCTTTTTTTTGGCTGGAGCTAAACTTCAAAAAATAATTTACCGGTTCTGACTTAAAAACAGATTCAACTTATGAACAAACCTACAGACCCTATGTCCCTATCTTCTTTGTAACCCAGGGACCGCCTGTATCATGTTCGGGGGTTGTTTCTAGCAAAAAAAAATGATTTTAACTTGTAAACACCAAATCTGAAACATGGGAATGGTCCTTAAGTAGTTAAATAAGGGATTGGAGAGAAATAGAGAAAATGATTTCACGCAATATTTTAGTGAATAAAGGTGAAATTAAAAACTATAAATAATGTGCATCCAGTGTGCAAGGCATACAAACCTCTAAATAGTAGTGTACTAAATGATGTGACATAAATAACACTCACTATAGGGACAAGGTTGTCTCACATGTCTCACCATAGTGTTCTCCGTATACAAATTTATTCAAAGCCCAAAACAGACAAGTTGCACTTGAATACATTTGTATACGGAGAACACTATGATCTCTGTACTTATTATTTACATGTCCTGAACTCATAAAATCTTGAGCCAAGCTGGGAGATGATCCGCTTCTTTGGATATTAATGAGTTACCATTATGAAAAAAGCCATCTGGATTACCCACCATTGATTGGGAAGAGGAAGTGAGAGCAAAGAGCTTGTGGGGAGATCCGCATATGAGTTTTGACTCATCTGGGAGGCTGAAAGACTTGAAAACTTAAAGTAAACCTTCACAGACACCACTATGCAACCAGTGTTAAAGTGTATATAGGAGATATCGATGGAGGAATTTAAGGGAGAGGTCTAAGGACTTCACTGACAGAACCCACCGGAAATTACAACAACCTATCTTCAATCCCTAATGCTAATATACATCAGTTTGAAGGTGAGAGTTCTGGGAGACCACACTCAGAAGACATTACATGGAGTTTTAATAAGTCATTTCACCACACTTGAACATCAGCCAGTTACTGATTAGAGAATCATTTATCTTCCAAATCCCACATATAAGAGACTCTCCATTATAATTGATTGTTTTCGATGGACTGAATCACATTCATTATTCCAACCGTGCAATTTATTTATATATTTTTTTAATTTATCTATTTTAGTGTATTTTTAATTTTACCTTTTACTGCGGTATTATCAGCACACATGGTCATATTGCACTGTTTTGCACATATTATAGCTTTTCTCTTTATATGAGGATTCACAGCATCCATTATACATGTGAGACAACCTTGTCCCTATAGTGAGTGTTGTTTATGCCACATCATTTAGTACACTACTATTTAGAGGTTTGTATGCCTTGCACACTGGATGCACATTATTTATAGTTTTTAATTTCACCTTTATTCACTAAAATATTGCGCAAAATCATTTTCTCTATTTATCACCATTTAGTGTCGCTGTGAACACTCAGATTTTGCTGCAAAATATTTTTTATATAATTTAACATATATGAGTTTTTGTTTCACATTACATCATCCAATTAGCGCGAAGGACACTATATCACAAGGGATTGGAGAGAAGAGCTGATATTAGACATCACATTCAGACAACACCCATGTGGTCTTCTTGTTCTCTGTCAGACACTTATTACATGACACACTCTCTGAAATTCAGAAGTCTGGAACAGACAGATTTTGCAAAACTGTCGCTTGTGTGTTCTAAAAGTGGTGCAAAATTCTTCTACCTGTCTAGAACTTGTACTGCGACAATTTTACAATGCACCAGACACTTTAGCAAAATCTGTCTGAGCCAGTTTCTCTCTGTATGCCAGAAGAGTTCATGGAAATTAGCTCCACTTTCATACGATACAAACTGTCTGTATTTTAATTTTAATTTGGCGCATTCCTTACGTCACATATAAAAGTGAAGCATTTCACAATGACCTGAATTTGCTGCACAAGTCAATGTCAGAACCAAAAGGGTCACAAATGCTTCATCAATCTATCACAAAAGTGGTGCAGCAGTTTTATTGAATTCTTCCCACCATCTTTATATATTCTACAGTCACGGATGGTAGATAGGACCGAAGGGGTCAGTTTTTGTGATAAATAGGGGGCCAGGTCTCCTAGAGGCAGGATAATGCTCCCATACCTGATAAACAACTAAATTGCATGAGCGGGGCCGCTTTGGCTAGAAATGGGGCTGCACACTTGCAACCGATAAACAAACAGGACTGTGGGGGCACGTCTGGCTCTGACAAGTTGGGCTGCATGCTGGCATCTGATTTGCTGAGCAGAGCGGCATTGGTACTTCACAGTGGGAGGGCAGTATAAACCTGTATATCACACTGAGGGAGCCTCGATCGGCACCTGGCCAACCAGAGCAGTGTCACACTTTGAGTGAGCTGCGTGTGGAAAATCTGAGATGAAGCTCTGCACCTCTTCTCTGTGTACAACTTCAAACCATTAATTCCCTCAGAAAAGGTGGATGAATCTGCTCAGCTCAAGCAAGGAAGGCGATCCTCTACGAATGGTAGGACTTTTCCAGATCTACTTTTTACGGGAGTGTTTGCATTTGTTGTATGGATGTTGTGTTCTTATTCTATATGTATGGACTCTGCATAGTCAATTATATTTGCCAACAGTTACACTAGCTTTCATGTTATGCTTGATTACTAGACCTATATTATTGGAAAGGACAAGTACCGACCCATAATCTAGGGAGTAAATTCACTTCTTCACAGGTAATCAATCGATCACGGCATCCCCTGAAGTCATCTCTAGCCAAACTTGCTCTTTATTACTCTGAGTGGCGAGTCGGGTCATTCTTGACCTGCAGCCCACCTCTTTGCTGTGAGAATGAGCCAGCTCACTGGAGCAAAAAAAAAAAGAAAAAGGAGAATGAGTGTGGCTAGAGATGGGTTCAGAGGATGCCCAAGCTCATCTCTATCCAGCATTATGAGGGAGCGTGTAAGCGAATGTAGCGTTCACCGTAGTACTGTGCCATGGGCTAAAGAGAGCTGGCTCAGGCTGAATAACCTCTTTAAAGTGATATTAAATTCTGGTGTAAAAAAAAAAAAAAAAAACACACCCACCAACTCACATTAGCATTCGCTGTAGCAACATTTTGTTTAGGCAGGCCAGTGGCATTAATGGCAGTGCTAGTCACACCCAAAGGAAGAAGGGTGCGATGCATCTTGCAAGGAGAGGTGCAAGGAGTTGTGGTCCCAGCATAGGTGCAAACTGTGATGATGCCATTGATCTGCTACCGGCCATACAATAGGAAAAAGTAGGAAGAAAGCGATTAAAATGGTCAGGTGACTGAACGTTTAAAATAAAAAGGTTTTAAAAAAATATTTATAAGTTAAAATTAATGTACAGTGACTTGAGAAGGGGGTGGGGACTTTGCTTATGCTTTAATGACCCCCTTCCTTCTCCCCAGCTATATATACACACTCACCTTCCTTTATCTACCACATTGTTCTGTTCTGCTGATGTGCTAATATTTGTCTTCGACACACGTTGCAGTGCACTTTAAGGCCTGGTTCACACCTATGCATTTTTTTTAGTGCGTTTTCAGTTTTTTATTTATTATTTTTTGTAAATTAATTTGTCCAATGCGGACAGTGACAGCGGCTGGAGTTGCTGCGCTCATGCACATCGCTGGATCAGATCGGACTCCGGTAAAGAAAAGGGGAGTCTGGGGGGGAGGTGCAACACAGAAGGTTTTTCACCTTAACCGGTTCCCAACCAGCTCACGCAGATATACTGCAGCAGAATGGCTCTCCTGGGTGAAATCCCATACATATTCGGCTTTGCCCAGGAGAGCCACCAGAGGGCCTAAAGCACAGCACACCAAAAATATGTAGAAGAATACATATCGGCCTAAACTGAGGGAAAAAAAACCCTGTTCGACTTACCGGTAATGGTATTTCCAGGAACCTTCCAGGACAGCTACTTGAGAGATGATTTGCTCCTCCCTCTACAGGAAACACAAATCAGAAACAATTTAAAAGGCCCCTCCCTTTCCTCTGACCCTCATTTGTTTAGAAGATCAAGTAACCTCCAAAAGGTGCACTCAGCAGAGAAAAAAAAAAACATAAAAACACACCACCACCAGGGAAACATGGTCGACCAGTGAAAAAATAGAATAGGGTGGAAATATAGACGCTGTCATGGAAGGTTCCTGGAAATACCGTTACAAGTCTAATGGGGGTTTTCCCCCTCACCTTCCAGGACAGCTACTTGAGAGGATAAGCAAGATTCTATACCTTAGGGAGGGACGACAGCCTGAAGCACTTTCCTACCAAAGGAGGGGTCCTGGCTGGAAAGCATCTGAACTCTATAATTTTTGACAAATGCATGAGAGGACCAGACGGCAGCTTTAGAGATTTCTTCCCATGAAGCCCCCTGCTCTTTCTGCCCATGATGTGGCCATGGATCTCGTTTAATGGGCCCTAATTCTAGAAGGAGGGGTGCGATCTGACGCTTTATATGCCTCACAGATAGCTCCCCTAATCCACCTAGCAATAGAACTTTTAGACGCTTTGAACCCTTTCTTGGAACCACTGAACAAAACCAACAGTTGGGAGGAACTCCTAAAACCACTTCTCTAGATAAAGCTGAAGACATCTTTTTACATCTAAAAGACTAAATCTTTCCTCTTCCGCGTTCTTGGGAAAGGTGCAGAAACTAGGAAGGACTATCTCCTGGGACCTATGAAAGAAACTTTGGGTAAATAGAAAGGATCAGGTCTAATCACTACCCTGTCCTCTAAAATTCTCAGGAGGGGGTCCTTACTGGAAAGAGACTCTAGATCAGAAATCCTTGTCCTTGACATAATAGCTAATAGGAAGGATAACTTCAAAGAAATAATTCTCAGGGAAGCCTCATGCAAAGCTTCAAAAGGAGCCCTTGTTAGTGCATTTAATACTAACGACAGATCCCAGGGAGGAACATGTTTGATGAGCATGTCTAGATCTGGCTGAAAGGAACCTCCTAACCAAAGGATCCTCCGCTAGTCTTCTCTCTGTAAACAAAGATAGGGCAGCAATTTGAACCCTAAGGGTGCTGACAGAGAGGCCCCTTCTCCACTCCCCCCTGTAAAAAATCCAAAATACAGGGAATGGAAAAAGAATCTATACCAGTTTTCCTTCGCCAGGAAATAAAAGTTTTCCAAACCTTCCCATAGATTCTTAGATTTTTCTTGTGACCAACTTACGGCAGTCCAGGATAGTTTGGACAACTTTCTCTGAACACCCCCTTAACTGTAGGATGCGCCTCTCAGCCTCCAGGCCATCAAATGGAAGGTCTGAGGGTTTGGATGCAACACCAGTTCCTGATTTTTTTAGAGTCTGGCTGAGCAACCGTTGGTGTGATGCGACACCTCATCCCGATAGTTTGAAAATCTCTACCTCTAACCAGTTCCTGATGGAGCAGATCCCTCCGAACTGGTAGGGGCCAGGGAGGATACACAGATAGGGTCTTTAGAGAGGAAAACCAACTCCTCCTTCGCCACCAGGGGGCAATCAGAACCACTTCTGCTCTGTCCTGAATAATTTTTCAAACCACTAGGGGTAAGAGGGGGAAAAGGAGGAAAGGCGTAAGCCAGAGTGAAATCCCATGGGAAGAAGAGAGCATCCGTCCCCAAGGACTCTGTCTCTCTCTCCAGAGAGAAGAACGCCGGTAGCTTTCTGTTGAGACTGGAGGCAAAAAGATCCACTGTGGGAAGACCCCATCTTAGCACCACCTCCTGGAATGTGCCTTGATGTAGCTCTCAATCCCTGGAACTGATGCTCACCCTGCTCAATCAGTCCGCCAGCACATTTTCTGACCCCTTGGTGTGGACTGCCCTTATTGAAGTGACATTGATCTCCGCCCAGGACAGAATCTGCTGTGTTAATGACAGAAGCGACTCTGAGCGAGTGCCCCCTTGTTTGGTTCGCCACCATTGTCTGAAAAAATTAACAGGTCTTTTGAAGTGCTTTCCCCACGGTTGGAAGTTCTCTGAAATTTGAGGAGCGGCCTGCCTCCTCTGGCAACCAGGTTTCCTGGGCCTCCCACTCCTGTGAGTGAGCACCCCAACCCCAGACTGGCGTCTGTGGTAATTTTTACCGGGGAATGTTGTGCCCAATCCTTCCCTCCCTGCAGGTGTTCTTGCCGCTCCCACCAGGCGAGATCGAGAAAATTCCCTTCTGGTAGTTTTATCAGCTGATCCAGAGAATCCTTCCTGCGATCGCAGTGGAGTAAAAGAAAAGCCTGAAGGGGTCTGGAATACAATTGGCCCCAAGGAACCCCTGGTTTGGCCGCAGTCATCAAACCCAGCAACTGCATGATCTGCCGAAGGGAGGTCCTGAGGGAGCAACTTGAAGGTCTGCACGGAGAGAAGAATTTTCAAAACCTTCTCCTCGGGAAGAAAAAGTTTAGACAACAGAGTCTATTAGATAACCCAAAAAAGGTATGCACTGGGAGGGTACCAGGCAAGACTTCTGCTGGTTGACCCTCCACCCCAATCTCTGAAAGGTCCGCAAAACCAATTGCAGATCTTGAACAAGGGACTCTTTGTCCCGAGCAAAAATCAAAAAATCGTCTAGCTATGGGACGATCAATACACCTTGAATCCAAAAAAAAGCCATGACTTCGGCCATGATTTTTGTAAAAATTCTTGGTGCTGCCGAGAGACCAAAAGGAAGGGCACTGAACTGCCAGTGAGATGGATCCTTTCCTATGAGAACTGCAAACCTGAGGAACCTTCGGTGACTCTGGTAGATTGGTACATGAAGATAAGTGTCCTGAATATCCAGGGTCACCATGAAGACCCTTGGCAACAACAGATTCTTCACCGAATAAATGTTTTCCATTCAGAAACGTCTGTAAACTATGTATTCATTCAGGATGCTTAAATTTATGACCATACGAAAGCTGCCGGAAGCTTTCTTGACCAGAAAGACGTGAGAATAAAATCCCCGGAACTTCTGAACTTCCGGGACAGGAGAAATAACTCCCTCTGTTTTCCAAACAGAAATCCGATTTATCATGGCTTGCCGTCTCTCTTGGTCTCTCGGCAGGTGGGTAAGAAAAAACCTCTGAGGAGGAAGACTCTTGAATTCCAACCTGTAACCCCTTTCCAATGTTTGAAGAATAAAGGAATTGCTGGAAATCTCTGCCCATTCTTTGATGAAATGGCACAATCTTCCCCCTACTCCTAACTTGGCTTCACTGGGGATTTTTGGAAGGGGCTGAAGGGGCAAATAGAGTCCCCGCTTTTTGCTTGTCTTTGTTAAGGCTCCATTCACACTAGCGCGTTTTTTGATGCATTTTGCATTTTGCAGAAATGCATGGGAATTTTTTAACATGGGTTCCTATGGAACATGTTCACATCAATGCTTTTTTGTATCTCTGCGTTTTTGGAAAGGGTCGGGGACTTTTTTTCATGCAAAAAGCAGCGTTTTGCATGTAATGGATTTCAATGGACAAGCATCAAAAACGCAAGTGCACCGTTTTTGCAGCGTTTTTGGTGCGTTTTTGCGTTCACAGCTTGTAAACGCTTTTTGTAGCCAGCCAAGAGTCTTCCAATTCTTGTTTGAGGTAATGTCCGTTGATGTCCGAGCTTCCGTATGGAGAAGACTGCTTTGGGATAGCAACGTTACAACTCCACCATTTACCAGCCCTTGGTATCCTACCTCCATTGCCAGTGAGCAACCTAAGCCTGTTTGACCCATATAGCTTATGCTCGGTGGGTCCCAACTTTCCGGTAAGCCCCCAGTCATCTCGGGTGGTGGTTTTGCACAAGTGTCTATCAGCACATGTTGGATTATATTCAGAAATTTTCACGAGTATATGTCTTGGAATTCATCACCATTGCAACATCTATGTTCACGGCACCTGCATATTTAGCTTTGGATTTTATTGCCATTGTTTGCATCTTGTCATCACGTTTGGTGACCCTAAGGGTTTATAACAGGGGTCTCAAACTGGCGGCCCTCCAGCTGTTGCGGAACTACAAGTCCCATCATGCCTCTGCCCATGGGAATCGTGATTGTAACTGTCAGCCTTGCAATGCCTCATGGGAATTGTAGTTCTGCAACAGCTGGAGGGCCGCCAGTTTGAGACCCCTGGTTTATAACATGAGTGACTTTTATGTATGAACTTTCACAAAGCATACAAAACACTATTTTTTCACAATTTATCTTGCTATTATTTTATGTGGTATAGCAATAATATTTTTTTCATTTTTTAGCGCTACACCTGGTTTTATATAATGTAAACAAGCATCTCCCTGTTCTGCCTAGTGACAGTGTCACTGATCTCTGCTCCCTGTGATCGGGAGCAGAGATCAGTGACGTGTCACACGTAGCCACGCCCCCCTTAGTAAAACTCCCCAGGGCATACTTAACCCCTCCCTAACCCCCTAGTGGTTAACCCCTTCACTGCCAGTGTCATTTACACAGGAATCAGTGCATTTGTATAGTACTGATTGCTGTATAAATGACAACGGTCCCAAAAATGTCTGATGTGTCCGCCATAATTTCGCAGTCATGATAAAAATTGCTAATCGCCACCATTACTAGTAAAAAAAAAAAAATTAATAAAAAAAATGCCCTAAAACTTTGTAAACGCTATAACTTTTGTGCAAACCAAATAAACACTTATTGCGATTTTTTTTTTTTTGCCAAAAATATGTAGAAGAATACGTATCGGCCTATTTTTTGGGGATATTTAATTATAGCAAAAAGTTAAAAATAATGCGTTTTTTTTTTTCAAAATTGACGCTATTTTTTTGTTTATAGCGCAAAAAATAAAAACCGCAGTGGTGATCAAATACCACCAAAAGAAAGCTCTATTTGTGGGGGAAAAAAAGACTTCAATTTTGTTTGGGTGCCACGTCGCAAGACCACGCAATTTTCAGTTAAATTGACGCAGTGCCGAATCGCAAAAAGTGCCCTGGTCTTTGGCCAGCAAAATGGTCCGGGGCTGAAGTGGTTAAATAAGTATTTTTTTCTCCTTCACTGATATGTGCTGATGAGCAGGCATTGATGGGCACAGAATGGCCTCACTGATGGGCACAGATTGGTGGCACTGTTGGGGCTACACTAATAATCAGTGCCCTGATGATCTGTAGTCTCCCCTGTGAGAAGATGCCACTGATCGGCTCTCCTCACACTGTGTCAGTGTGAAGCAAGGAGAGCCGATTAATGGCACTTCTGTTTACATGCAATTGGACCCAGCCAATCACATGGGTAAAGAGCCGCGTCATTGGCTCTTTACCGAGATCAGGGTCGCGCCGTGTCCCAGGGACACGCGATCACGGTGAGACTGGGCGAAGTCATATGACGTCGGCCCAGAACGAGAGTGCGTCCTGCCCGTCATTTGTCTATACCAGGGATCTCCAAACTACGGCTCTCCAGCTTTGTGGAACTACACATCCCATGAGGCATTGTAAAACTCAGAAATTCACAGACATGACTAGGCATGATGGGAATTGTAATTCCTGAACAACTGAAGTGCTATCGTTTGGAGAGCCCTGGTCTATACGGAAGGCGGTAAGCAGTTAAGGTACCAGTAGTACTAATCACTGTTTGGACCTTGAGGAAGGGGACATACCTCAAAAGCTTGTCCCGAAAAATTGTATGTTAGTACAAATAGAAAAAAGTATCAGACAGCACTCGCTTGTTTCTGTCACAAGTGCACCAATACCACCTCTCAGGCCGATTTTCTGTACATTTAAAATTTTTTACACTGTTTTTTTTTTTTTTTATCACTGTTATTGCTGTCACAAGGGATGTAGACACCCCTTGTGACAGTAATAGGCAGTGAAAGGGACTCTTTGTGGAGGGATCTGGGGTCTATAAGACCCCTCCTCTGCACTTTAAAGTATTCAAAATGTCAAGATCAGCATTTTTGAAGATGCTAGTAATCTGGGAAGTGATGTCATGAGTTATTAGATACTAGATCAGAGACCTGAACGAAGCATCGGCTTTGTTCTGGTCTCCGGCCAGCCGGCGGACTTGTCGGCTGGATGCTCGGGCCTCCAGTGGGGCTGGAGAACCTAGAAGTTGAGGGGGGGGGGGACCCGCCACCCTCCCGCTACTTGTAATAACAGCTGAGCGGCATTGGTTGTTATTACAATAAAGCTGACCTTCAGCTCTGAAGAACGGTCCCGCAGTGATGCCTGGAGCCGCATGCATCACCCCAGTACAACCACCTGAAACAATATCGGTAATATTCGGGTACCTTTATGACCGATACTTCCAAAAAAGTAAAGATCGGCCGCACCAATAAATTGGCCAATCCCTAATAGTAATATGAAGCATTCTCCTCTACAAGAGCTGAGGGGAGGGGTGCCAGTGTGAAGAATGATATGGATGCTGGGAATATAAACAGGCCTCCTTGTTATGTGATGGAGGATCTGGGAGTATGAGGAGATGACAGGAGCACACCTCTGATTACTATCATCCTCACATCCCTGATTATAATAAATTATCTGTCCACAGTACACACACCCAGCAATGACAGGTCCTCGTCACATGTGCTGAGCTCCCCCCTCCCCCTCAGACATGGTCCTATACTATATAGTGGACACTCTCACCCCATAGGGGAAGAGAACAGTCAGCTCCCACACCTCACTCACCACCTGCTATGGTGCCCGGACTCTCCCCGGCTCCTGTTCCGCCGCATCCCCCTCTCCACATCACAGACCCGCTTACCTTCCGCCATGGATACCATCAGAGACTTCTCAGGTTGGGAGCCTTCGGTCTAATCACCGCTCCGCTCCCGAAACGTCGGCCAGTCAGCATTCTCCATTGTGAAAGACACACGTGTGCAGCCAATCAAAGGAGAGATATTAGCTCAGCAGGCGGGAAATAACTTTTAACCGCAACTCGTTCTAGAGCACCAATAGGCTGGACAACTTGACGTCTTCGGTGCGGCAGCCATGTTGTTGGAGATTGTTATCCCGCTTCAGGTAAACCCGCGGAATTCAGAAAAATGGCCGGAGGCCTGAAGCTTCCCTGTGCTATGGAGACATTTTAGGGACGGTTTTCCCGTCACCGGGGTCGGTCAGAGAATGGACATTGTGACGCTAGTGGTGATGTACACCAGAACAGCGTGTCAGGTGGGCAGAGAGGGTCTGTAGAGGTGTAGTCTGTATGTCCAGGGTGTGAGTCACATCTGTGATTGGTCTGACTGGATTTATGACTGGTTATGGCCGCTCACCTTCTATCAATAGACTGTAGATGAGCTCACCCAGGTGTCCACGTTACGTGTAGTAATGTGTATACGAAGATTCAATACCTAGAGCCGTTCTAAGAGGAGCAATTGATAAATGTTTTCGAAGGCCTTAAATGCAGAGCCTCAGAATCTCCTTCCTATGTCCTCATTCACTCCGCTCTAAATCTATTTATCATGCTATCCTTGCAGCCCTGAACGGAGAGGGTGGAGCCAGGGCATCAAATAAAGAGTGCATAGGCCACGCCTACTGACTAATAGCAGAGCTGATGGCTGGATTGAAGGGGCGGAGCCTGCTCTGGAGATAGTGAGAGAGACAGCCAATTAAGTGCGAGCGCGCGGTGGAAGGGCATTATCTTACTGCGTCACACGGAGGGAGGATCAGTCTGCGATGGCCCAGCTAGAGGAGGCGTACGATTCGGCTGTTCTCCATCACGCCCACCGCAATGTCTTCCAACGGAATTACAGCTGCACGATAAGCGGGCGGAGACTGTCACTAGGGGAATTAGAAGAGGGGCGGGCATTTACTGAAGCCGAGTCAGACATTTTTACTACAGGATCGGAAGAAACCATGGGCGGGTCTAGCTCAGCTGCGCCACCCACCGATGTCACCAGTGTAGAGAAGAGCGGTAAGTCCCCCAATCTGATCATTTATATATAATATTCACCATGGAAGAGGCCCTGTCATTATCTGTATTCTCTAATAACCACTTGCTTACTGCGCACTTAAACCCCCCTCTTGTCCAGACCAATTTTCAGCTTTCAGCGCTGTCGCACTTTGAATGACAATTGCGCGGTCATACAACACTGTACCCAAATGACATTTTTATCATTTTTTTCCCCCACGAATAGAGCTTTCTTTTGGTGGTATTTGATCACCTCTGCGGTTTTTATTTTTTGTTAACCTCCCTGGCGGTATGATTATTTCAGATTTTTGCGTCTCAAATCGGTACAATTATTTTGCATAGAAATTTGGCGTTTTATAGTGTAGGTCTGTAATTCTTAGCAATAACACACTTAGATCTGTCCACCAAGAGTCTAGTAGATATCCCGGGTATGATGAAGTTTGAAACACAAAATCATAAATTATAATATAATAAATAAATATAAATAATTAAAAAAAATAATATAATAGTAATAAAATAGATTTCCCCACGATTCACTATCGCTCAATTCTGCAAGTGTTCTAATTTACTAATCGCTGTTTTCTAGCTGGTCTAAAGCCACTTTTGATGTAAAGGGACACTTTTTGGTTGCTATGGACAATCTCAAGTTTCCAGGCAGAAAGAACCGTATATATGATATAAAACTGCATGCAGGGCATTGGACAAAGCACTGGGGACAAAAGGGATGTGAAATGATTTCATACAGTATTGTAATCTGTAAGATTACAGTACTGTATGTGTTATGATTTTTAAATTTATTTAATTTGCCACCAGGCTCCGCCCCCATGCGTCACGACGCTCGCAGGAAACGGAGCCTGGCACAGAGAGTAATCCCGAGTGTGGCTCAGGGTTACCGCTAATAGTGCTGAAATTTAACCCCGAGCCACACTCGGGAATACCGTCAGGGAGGCTACAAAAATTTAAAAAGACCGATTTTTATATATTTTTTTTATATTTTGTTATAAAATTTTGCAAACAGGTAATTTTTCTCCTTCATTGATGTAAGCTGATGAGGCTGCACTGATGGGCAACGATGAGCTGCACTGATAAGGCAGCACTGGTGGGCACTGAAATGTGGCACTGATAGCTGGCAGTGATGGGCACTGATGGGTGGCAATAATGGGCACTGATTGGCACTGGTAGGTTACACTGATAGGCAGCACTGCCAGGAGGCACTGATTGGCACCACTGATGGGCATCGATAGGTGGCACTGGCAGATGGCAATGGCAGGGGGTACTGATTGGCACAGATGAGGGTACTGATTGGCATCCTTTTTGGGACCGATGTCCCTTGCACATAAGCCGGTGATCGGCTTTTTCATGCTGTCAGCGTGAGGAGAGAAAAAAAAAAAAACATCCCTTGTAATAGAAAAAAGCATGACAGGTCCTCTTAAATATGAGATCTGGGGTCAAAAAGTCCTCAGATCTCATATTTGGACTTTAATGCAAAAAAAAAAAAAGACAAAAAAATAAAAAAAAATAAAAATGTGCCTTTAAGACAAATGGGGGAGCTGATGTCACGACGTCGCTTCCGCCCTCCTATGGTATGGAGACAGGTGGGGGCCATCTTAGCCTCACTCGTCTCCATACCTAGGAAGTAAGAGGACCCAATCGCCTCCGCCGCTACTGACGGCTCCGGTAAGCGGCGGAGGGCGCGGGAGAGCAGCACGAGGGGGGTGGGCACCTCTCCCGCCGCCGATAACGGTGATCTTGTGGTGAACCTGCCACAGAGACCACCATTATCGTGTACAGAACCGCCGGCCCTAAAGATGGATACCTCGGTTGTGACAGCAGCTGCTGCCATTACCGAGATATCCATCTTCAAAGTAATGACATATATACAGTGGCCGGTCGGTAAGTGGTTAACTTGTAAACACCAAATCTGAAACATGGGAACGGTCCTTAAGTAGTTAAATAAGGGATTGGAGAGAAAAGAGCTGATATTAGACATCACATTCAGACAACACCCATGTGGTCTTCTTGTTCTCTGTCAGATACTGATTACATGACACACTCTCTGGAATTCAGAAGTCTGGAACAGACAGACAGATTTTGCAAAACTGTCGCTTGTGTGTTCTAAAAGTGGTGAAAAATTCTTCCACCCGTCTAGAACTTGTACTGCGCCAATTTTACAATGCACCAGACACTTTAGCAAAGTCTTTCTGAGCCAGTTTCTCTCTGTATGCCAGAAGAGTTAATGGAAATTAGCTCCACTTTCATATGATACAAACTGTCTGTATTTTAATTTGGCGCATTCCTTACGTCACAATATAAAAATGAAGCATTTCACAATGACCTGAATTTGCTGCACAAGTCACTGTCAGAACCAAAAGGGCCACAAATACTTCATCAATCTATCACAAAAGTGGTGCAGCAGTTTTATTGAATTCTTCCCACTATCTTTTATATATTCTACAGTCACGGATGGTAGATAGGACCGAAGGGGTCAGTTTTTGTGATAAATAGGGGGCCAGGTCTACGAGAGGTAGGATCATGCTCCCATACCTGATAAACAACTAAATTGCATGAGCGGGGCAGCTTTGGCTAGAAGTGGGGCCGCACACTTGCAACCGATAAACAGGACTGTGGGGGCACGTTTGGCTCTGACAAGTTGGGCTGCATGCTGGCATCTCATTTGCTGAGCAGAGCGGCATTGGTACTTCACAGTGGAAGAGCAGTATAAATCTGTATGTTCACACTGAGGGAGCCTCGATCGGTACCTGGCCAACCAGAACAGTGTCACACTTTGAGTGAGCTACGTGTGGAAAATCTGAGATGAAGCTCTGCACCTCTTCTCCGTGTACAACTTCAAACCATTAATACTCGAATGAATGAATGAATGATTTGTAAAGCGCTGCAAATGCGAACCGAATCGCCTCAAGGCGCTAGATGTATTCTCTGTAGTCAGCTTCTAGAAAAGGAAGGTCTTTAGTTTTTTCCTGAAGGCCTGGTGGTTTTCTTCCATGCGGATGTTGGTTGGGAGAGCATTCCATAGTCGAGGTCCTTGGACTGCAAATCTTCGTTCTCCCTTTGCTTTGTAGCGGTATTTGGGAATGATGAGGAGGTTTTGGTTAGCTGATCGAAGACTGCTATTCGGTTTGTAGTGTTTTATTTTTTCCCAGAGATATAGCGGAGCGTTTCCTTGTATGCATTTGTGGGTGAGGCAGAGGGTCTTGAATGTGATCCGATTCTTCACAGTTAGCCAATGTAGGCTTTTTAGGGATGGGGAGATGGATTCCCAGGGCTTTTTTCCTGTTAAGTCTTGCTGCCGTGTTTTGGATGAGTTGCAAGCGCGCAAGCTGATATTGGGGTAGTCCTACGTAGAGCGACTTTGCGTAGTCGAGTCGGGAATTGATGATTGTTCCCACAACTGCTGCTTTGTCCTCTTCTGGGATGAAGGGGATGAGTCTGCGAAGCAAGCGAAGGAGATGGTGGGATCCGCTCACCACTGATCCTATTTGTGCATCCATTGTCATTCCTGAGTCAAAGATGACTCCGAGACTCTTGGCTTTGGTGCTGGGGGAGATGGTCTGTCCGAGGGTGGAGGGTGGTGTCCACTGGGTCTTAATTTTGGAATTTTTGTTGGCTTGCAGGAGAAGAAGTTCTGTTTTTGATCCGTTGAGTTTGAGGGAGCTAGTGGTCATCCAGTCATCTATTAAAGTGAGGCATTTCTGTAATTGCTGATGATGATCTTTTTGTCCGTTGATGCGAAGGTAGAGTTGGGTGTCGTCTGCGTATGAGTGGAAGCAGAGGTCGGTTTTTCTGATGATATTGAGAAGTGGGCGGATGTAGATGTTAAATAGCACTGGTGACAAGGGTGAGCCCTGAGGGACTCCGCAGGAGACTGCCCGAGATTCCGAGGTGAATGTTCCTAGTTTCACTGTCTGAGAGCGATTCTCTCAGAAGGATGTAAACCATTTTAGGGAAGAATTTGTAGCTCCTGCAACTTCTGAGAGGCGGACAAGTAAAGTATTGTGGTCCACTGTATTGAATGCTGCGCTGAGGTCTAACAGTACCAGGAGACTCGGTTCTCCGTCATCTGCTGCTTCAAGGGCGTCTTCCCATATTTTGAGAAGTGCTGTTTCTGTGCCATGGCCTGGGCGGAAGCCTGATTGCAGAGGGTCCAGGAGGTGGTGTGTCTCCAGGTGGTGTTGTAGCTGCTGTACTACTGCTTTCTCTATAATCTTGGAGATGGTGTTGAGGCTTGTTATTGGTCTGCGGCAGTTAGGGTCTTTAGGGTCGAGATTGGGTTTCTTTAGCAGTGGTTTGACGATGCCTTGCTTGAGGGAGGTTGGCACAGTCCCTTCTTTGAATGATTGATTTATGAGATGTGTTAGGGTGGGGGCCAGGATGTCGGAACATTCTTTAAGCAATTTGGTGGGGATGATGTCGTTCGGTGATGTGCTGTCGCGAAGGCTTCCGATGATGTTTTTAGTCGTGTCCGTAGTGATTGGGGACAAAAGGAAATTTCGGTGGTTGAGTGATGTTCGTGTCGATATCCTCTTTTTGCATTGGTTGAGTGAGGTTGGTTGTTATTTTCTGATGAATTGCTTTCCGAATGTTGTCGATTTTGTCGATGAAGAAATCTGATAACTCATTGCAGAATTCTTGAGTATCGTTTGCAGGGGGCTCTAAGCAGGTCGGGTTCATTGACTGACTGAGCAACTATTTTAAAAAGTTCCCGTGGGCGGCTTAAGGCGGATGAGATGGTGTCTGCGAAATGTTCTTTTTTGGCTTTGAAGATTGCCTTGTGGTATTTCACCGTGAGTGCTTTGTAGTTAGCATGGTTTTCCTTGGTGGGATTTCTTCTCCAAGCTCTCTCAGCTCTTCTGCGTTCTTGCTTGAGTAGGGTGAGAGTGCCATTAAAACCAACTCGTTGGTGTTGGCGTTTTGGCGCCACGGAGTCTGCTGTTTGTAGTAAAACATTGTTTAGGGAGTTGAGTGTTTGTTCCGTTGAGAGATTTGGGTTTAGCAAAAGAATTTTGCTTGACAATGTAGTTTTGAAGTGTTCAGAGTGTAGTTTCTTCTGAGATCTGTTCCAGTGTGTTGCTGTTGCCCGTTTCTGTTTTTGGAGGATGGTGTTAGTGGTGATTTTAAATTTGATAGCATGGTGGTCCGTCCATGGTAGTGGAGTGTTGTCAAATACGTCGATGTCCATATTCTGTTTGAAGATGAGATCTAAAGTGTGTCCTGAACCGTGCGTGGGAGCATTTATCAGTTGTTGCAGGCCAAGTTCTTCCATTTGGTTAACGCAGGCGGTTGCAATAGGGTCTTGGGCAGAGTTTGCCCACAGATTGAAATCCCCAAGTACCAGAAGGTTTTTGATTTTCAAGGTGTGCATTGAGAAGAATTCAGTGATCGGGGTAAGGAGATTGGTCTTTGGTCCTGGTGGTCTGTAGCATAGTAGTATGTGAATGGTGTCTTGAGGTGTTGTTTGAAGATGTAGTGAGAGTGTTTCCATGAAAGGCACTGAGTCCTGTAAGTTTTTGGTTTGGTGAACCCCAGGTGCGATTTGAAAATCACTGCTAGACCTCCTCCTTTTTTTCCTATTCTATGCTAGGATAGGATACTGTAGTTCTTGGGCACCAATTCAGTTAGGATGGTGTTGCAGTCGGAAGTTAGCCAGCTTTCTGTAATGAAGAGGCAGTCTATGTTGTTTTCGATGATGAAGTCGTGGATTTCCAGCCTGTGCTTGACTGCAGATCTGGTGTTGATCAGGGCGCATGCTAGTTGTTGTGGTTGGATCGGTGTCTCCCTGCCTTTGATGGTTGATTGTGGGTTGGTCCTTAGTAATTGTTCTTTTTTTAGTCTTTTTTGCGTGGTGGTCGGTAAAGTTGCGGCCGTGTTTCTTAGCCTGTGGAGGGTGTCTGCTGTGTATTTGAAGTTGCACATGATGAGGAAGGCAGCGTTGCTTGAAGGAAAGGTGTTCTGATGATGGCACTGATGTGGTGATGATACACTTGCAGGGGGATGGAAGGATCGGATGACTGACCACTGCTCTGGAGTGATGAGGGTGACGGCTGAGTGTTGGAGCGGAGGTACTGGAGGGAGGTGAGGCTGCCTGCTTCCCTCTCAGTGATCCAGAGGAAGGCAAAAAACCCCTAGCTGCGTTAGCCAATAGTGCAGCCGAGGAAAAAATTCCTTCCTGACCCCCCGAGGGGCGATCGGACTAGGGCCCCTGGATCAACTACTAGAGTGCCCCCGTTGGCTTACCTGTGCTGATGGTCCAGAAGATGAAGGAGGGGGAGCTGGCGTTACTTATTGTAGGTGGTGCGGTGGCTGCGTCTCGGGCGATTTGAGGTAGACTAGCCTCCGATGAATCTCTAGTGCCCCCCGCGGTGAGGTCCAGTAGCAGGAGGGGTGATTCCCGGTGTAGAGGGGCACGGGGCTCTGTTGGACAACAGTGAGGGGGTTGTTGATGGCTAGCTGACTGGAGCTAGGCCGCAGCCGTGGTTTGTCCCACCGACTCTAGCGGCTAGAACGTGGTGATTCAGACCGCGGCTGCGGCAGAGGCCACGGGGGGGGGTCTGGACTGGATGGAGGGACCTAGGGGAGAAGGGTCCAATCGGGCGGTGACGTGGCTGGGGGCTGGTGGCCTCAGGAGGGGGTCCTCAGATGCTGCACCGTTGGCACTGGGGGGACCAGCCAGCGGCCATATTGGTACACCCAGTGCCAACGGTGCAGCATCTGAGGACCCCCTCCTGAGGCCACCAGCCCCCAGACTCTGCTACCACAGCTACAATTTGTATGGCTGAATTTGCATCTCACAGACATCGCATGTGATGTACACAGCAATGTGATGTCTGCCACCGCACTAGTGTGAACCCAGCCTAAAAGTTCAAAACTCCATATTGCCATATTGGAAGAGTGGCTGATTCATAATGCTGGGACAGATACTGTTAGGAGATGCTGATGTAAATTCCAGCACCTGTCTGTCTGTCGTCTACTAAAATGTGTATTGTAAATAAGTCTATAGTATGGGATCTAAGAGTCATTAGATCCCCATTGTTTGTGTTAATTAACTCTGCTATTGTGTGAAGAAGAGTCTATGTTGATTGTGATAATGTTGATTGGATTTTCTGAACTACAAGATGGCCAGTCTGGCCTAAAAGTCCTGTCTGAGTCATCTAGGCTGTCTAAAGGGATTAGTTAATTAGGTTAATTAGGTTACAGCTGTATTGTTAGAGTAATATGAGCAGGAGGTCTGCGCCTCCACTTTTAGTGTATAAAAGCCTGTATTTTGCAATAAAGTGAGATTCCTGGTTGAACTTGCATACAGCCTGCCTGGTGTTTGTTCTGAGCTATCACAACTGGACTAGAACGGCACAGAGCTGTAGTTCTAGTCCCGGAGCATCGGATGACCGAACAATCAGATGTTGCGATCTGCAATCTGATTCTATAGCTGCAGAGGAGTGTCGGGAGAGTGGAACCGAGCGAGCAAGGGGCTCGTTAAACCTACCATTCGTAGAGGATCGCCTTCCTTGCTTGAGCTGAGCAGATTCATCCACCTTTTCTGAGGGAACAGCCCACCTTCCCCTCCAGGCTCTGAAGGAAGGTTTACTGGGTCCTTGGAAAGTGTTGGCCTCACCTCCTGAACGTCTTTGAGTGCTGACACTCTGTAGAGCAGACCTCTGTCAAACAGCTCTGTGAAGAGCTCCGGCCACCGGCCACCCTTCCTCGGATCTATCCCCCCCCCCGCAGCAGCACACCGTGACCCCCCTCCTCCCTTCTATCCCCACACCGTCACAGACCTACTCCAGCCACCGTTCTCAGTCGGCCGGCCGCTCAGGACACTCCGCGGCTCCGGCCCAGCTCCCCCTGCAACATCACACTGGTTTCCCCCCCCCCTGACCCATCCGGCGCCGCCTTCAGCCAGCCGGCCGGCCGCTCAGGACACTCCGTGGCTCCGGCTGGCCTCGGCGGCTAGCCGGCAGCTCTCCACTACTCCTCCCTGCAGCATTACACCGGTCCTCCCCCTCTGACCCATCCGGACGCCGCGGGCTGTCCTGACGTTGTTACCCGCACCGTCCGGTGATGGTGGGCAGGTAGACCGGTGAGGATGGTCAGCAGGGAGGGGGGGGGGTGCGGACCCGCCGGGCGAGCGACTGGTCGGTAGAGGGAGGACGGTAAGTGCTGTAGCTGCCGACCAGGAGCCGCGGAGAGTCCCGAGTGGCCGGCCGGCTGGCTGAGGGCGGCGTCCGGATGGGTCAGAGGGGGAGGACCGGTGTAATGCTGCAGGGAGGAGTAGTGGAGAGCTGCAAGCTAGCCGCCGAGGCCAGCCAGAGCCACGGAGTGTCCTGAGCGGCCGGCCGGCTGGCTGAAGGCGGCGCCGGATGGGTCAGGGGGGGGGGAAACCAGTGTGATGTTGCAGGGGGAGCTGGGCCGGAGCCGCGGAGTGTCCTGAGTGGCCGGCCGACTGAGAATGGTGGCTGGAGTAGGTCTGTGACGGTGTGGGGATAGAAGGGAGGAGGGGGGTCACGGTGTGCTGCTGCAGGGGGGGGATAGATCCGAGGAAGGGTGGCCGGTGGCCGGAGCTCTTCACAGAGCTGTTTGACAGAGGTCTGCTCTACAGAGTGTCAGCACTCAAAGACGTTCAGGAGGTGAGGCCAACACTTTCCAAGGACCCAGTAAACCTTCCTTCAGAGCCTGGAGGGGAAGGTGGGCTGTTCCCTCAGAAAAGGTGGATGAATCTGCTCAGCTCAAGCAAGGAAGGCGATCCTCTACGAATGGTAGGTTTAACGAGCCCCTTGCTCGCTCGGTTCCACTCTCCCGACACTCCTCTGCAGCTATAGAATCAGATTGCAGATCGCAACATCTGATTGTTCGGTCATCCGATGCTCCGGGACTAGAACTACAGCTCTGTGCCGTTCTAGTCCAGTTGTGATAGCTCAGAACAAACACCAGGCAGGCTGTATGCAAGTTCAACCAGGAATCTCACTTTATTGCAAAATACAGGCTTTTATACACTAAAAGTGGAGGCGCAGACCTCCTGCTCATATTACTCTAACAATACAGCTGTAACCTAATTAACCTAATTAACTAATCCCTTTAGACAGCCTAGATGACTCAGACAGGACTTTTAGGCCAGACTGGCCATCTTGTAGTTCAGAAAATCCAATCAACATTATCACAATCAACATAGACTCTTCTTCACACAATAGCAGAGTTAATTAACACAAACAATGGGGATCTAATGACTCTTAGATCCCATACTATAGACTTATTTACAATACACATTTTAGTAGACGACAGACAGACAGGTGCTGGAATTTACCTCAGCATCTCCTAACAGTATCTGTCCCAGCATTATGAATCAGCCACTCTTCCAATATGGCAATATGGAGTTTTGAACTTTTAGGCTGGGTTCACACTAGTGCGGTGGCAGACATCACATTGCTGTGTACATCACATGCGATGTCTGTGAGATGCAAATTCAGCCATACAAATTGTAGCTGTGGTAGCAGAGTCTGTGTGCCCTGGGGGACCAGGACCCGAATCCACAGTAATACCACCTCAAGGGTCCCCAGGCATACATCTCACAAAGAGCACCATTCCCCCAAATGCAAGGGCCCCCGATCGATCGGCAAGAGACTAGCATACAGTCCCCTCCAAAAGTCTCTCTCCCGGCTAGGTCTGTCACAGTAGGACTTTTCCAGATCTAATTTTTATGGGAGCGTTTGCATTTGTTGTATGGATGTTGTGTTCTTATTCTATATGTATGGACTCTGCATAGTCAATTATATTTGCCAACAGTTACACTAGCTTTCACGTTATGCTTGATTACTAGACCTATATTATTGGAAAGGACAAGTACCGACCCATAATCTAGGGAGTAAATTCACTTCTTCACAGGTAATCAATCGATCACAGCATCCCCTGAAGTCATCTCTAGCCAAACTTGCTCTTCATTACTCTGAGTGGCGAGTCGGGTCATTACTGACCCACAGCCCACCTCTTTGCTATGAGAATGACCCAGCTCACTGGAGCAAAAAAAAAAAAGGAGAATGAGTGTGGCTAGTGATGGGTTCAAAGGACGCCCAAGCTCAGCTCATCTCTATCCAGCATTATAAGGGAGCGTGTAAGCGAATTTAGTGTTCACCGTAGTACTGTGCCATGGGTTAAAGAGAGCTGGCTCAGGCTGAATAACCTCTTTAAAGCGATATTAAATTCTGGTGTAAAAAAAAAAAAAAAAAAACACCACCCACCAACCTACATTAGCATTCGCTGTAGCAACATTTTGTTTCGGCAGGCCAATGGCATTAATGGCAGTGCTAGTCATACCCAAAGGAAGAAGGGTGCGACGCATCTTGCAGCTAGAGGTGAAAGGAGTTGTGGTCCCAGCACAGGTGCAAACTGTGATGATGCCATTGAGCTGCTACCAGCCATACAATAGGGAAAAGTAGGACGAAAGCGATCAAAATGGTCAGGTGACTGAATGTTTAAAATAAAAAGGTTTTTAAAAAAATATTTAAAAGTTAATATTTAATGTACAGTGACTTTAAAGTGCCTGCATACGAGTCTGCTGAATAATTCTGATATAAGTTTGAGATAATTGAAGTGACCATGAGCTTATAGGAAAGGGACTTCTGTAGGTTTGTACAGCGTATGGACCTGGCAGTGAAAGGGTTAATGGACTCGGCAGCTGACCTTGTGATTGACTTTGGAGCTACCATGGGGGGCTGGTATGGTTCAGGAAGAAGGGGATGCGTTCACTTGTTTCACTCTTTCCTGGCCTGCCAGTCTGCATCCTCAATTTAGGGGTCTGGTATGGATTTTGAGGGGAACCCCCATGCCATTTTTTATTTTCTCAGTTGGATCAAAATCAGATCCCATTTATTAAAGTCACATGGAAGTCGGATCAATGTTGGACCGAAGTTGCAGGGCAAAGTCTGAGACAGTCGCACGACTTTCATATCGCACCAGTGAGAACCGGGCCTAAAGGCTCACAAATCAAAATTACTAACACAACTTCTCTTATTATTTGCTAATTTGCCACCACCTTAGTATTACTCGAATTCCCGGTTCACAGTGCTGCAATGCGGGAAACCCTGCGATTCCTGTGCAGGTTCCCGCATCATACACTGGATTACACTGACATCTGCGAACCGCTGGGAGTGTCAATGTAAAGTTAATGACAGTCCCAAATAGGTTTGCAGATTGCAGTAAGAACTGTGAAATAGTACAGGAATCGGATCGCATGGATGTGAACACCCATGTGATCCGATTCCAGTGCAGACAAAAAAAAAAAAAAAAAGGGTCCTGCACCATTTTGAGGCAAATGCGATTATAGCCATACAATTTGTATGGCTGAATTTGCATCGCACAGACATCGCATGTGATGTACACAGCAATGTGATGTCTGCCATCGCACTAGTGTGAACCCAGCCTAAAAGTTCAAAACTCCTTTTCACGTTTTTTATTCATGCTTAGAACAGGTTAAAGCTGCAAGAAATCGATATTTTTTTTTTTTACAACCGATTAACAAAATATAAATATGAACAAGCCATGGAACTGCCCAACAGGCTACTTATGTGTACAGGAAAATGAATTTGACAGGTACTTATCTCACTAAGAATGATGGCTTTTAGGACACTTGATTGTCCTTGAGGGCTGGTTCATGCCACAAAAACACACTAGCTTATAGTTATAACGTAAAAATGCACTCTGGATGTATTTTTCAATGTGTTCCGGTACATTTTTCCACTCTTGTTTTTTCTAAGGTTTAAGTAATAATTAGGACAAATGAAAAATTACACCAGAGAGATATTGTATGAAAACCAAAATCCTATTTAGACAGGAGTATACATTGACACCCTCAGTGGTATACATAGGACATCAGATCAGCTCAGCATGGAAAACCCCCGTTAGACTTACCGGTAACAGTATTTCCAGGAACCTTCCAGGACAGCTACTTGAGAGATGATCGGCTCCGCCCTCTACAGGAAACAAAAATCAGATAGAATTTAAAAGGCCCCTCCCTTTCCTCTGACCCTCAGTTGTTTAGAAGATCAAGTAACCTCCACCGAAGGTGCACTCGGCAGAGGAAAAAAATTGAAAACATAAAACACACCACCACCAGGAAAACATAGTTGACCAGTGAAAAAATAGAATAGGGTGGGAATATAGACGCTGTCCTGGAAGGTTCCTGGAAATACCGTTACCGCTAAGTCTAACGGGGGTTTTCCCCCCTCACCTTCCAGGACAGCTACTTGAGAGGATAAGCAAGATATTATACCTTAGGGAGGGACGATAGCCTGAAGCACTTTCCTACCAAAGGAAAGGTCCTGGCTGGAAAGCATGTGAACTCTATAATGCTTGACAAATGCATGAGAGGAGGACCAGACGGCAGCTTTAGAGATATCTTCCCATGAAGCTCCCGTTCTTTCTGCCCATGATGTGGCCATGGATCTCGTTGAATGGGCCCTAATTCTAGAAGGAGGGGTGCGACCTGGCGCTTTATATGCCTCACAGATAGCTCCCCTAATCCACCTAGCAATAGAACTTTTAGATGCTTTGGACCCCTTCTTGGGGCCACTAAACAAAACTAACAGTTGGGAGGAACTCCTAAACCCATTGGTCTTTTCTAGATAAAGTAGAAGACATCTCTTTATGTCTAAAAGACCAAACCTTTCCTCTTCCGCATTTTTGGGAGAGGTGCAGAAACTAGGGAGGACTACCTCCTGGGACCTATGAAAGTTGGAAGAAACTTTGGGTAAATATAGAGTGGATCGGGTTTAATCACCACCCTGTCCTCTAAAATCCTCAGGAAGGGATCTTTACAGGAAAGAGACTCTAGATCAGAAATCCTTCGTCCTGACGTAATAGCCAAAAGGAAGGACAACTTCAAAGAAATCATTTTCAGGGAAGTCTCATGCAAAGGATCAAAAGGAGCCCTTGTTAGTGCATTTAATACCAACGACAGATCCCAGGGAGGAACATGTTTGAGGATCCTGGGAGTATGCCTAGCTCTGGCTAAAGGAACCTCCTGACTAAGGTATCTACCGCTAGTCTTCTCTCTGAAAATAAAGATAGGGCAGCAACCTGAACCCTAAGGGTGTTGACAGAGAGCCCCTTTTCAACTCCCTCCTGCAGAAAATCTAAAATGCAGGGAGTGGAAAAAGAATCTAAACCAACTTTCCTTTGCCAGGAAATAAAAGTTTTCCAAACTTTCCCATAGATTCTTCTTGTGACCAATTTACGGCTGTCCAGGACAGTATGAATAATCCTCTCTGAACATCCACTTAACTGTAGGATGCGCCGCTCAGCCTCCAGGCCGTCAAATGGAAGGTCTGAGGGTTTGGATGCAATACTGGTCCCTGATGGAGTAGATCCTTCCAAACTGGAAGGGGCCAGGGAGAATACACAGATAGGGCCTTCAGAGAGGAGAACCAACTCCTCCTAGGCCATCAGGGGACAATCAGAACGACTTCTGCTCTGTCCTGAATAATCTTCCGAACCACTAGGGGCAAAAGGGGAAAAGGAGGGAAGGCATAGGCCAGGCTGAAGTCCCAAGGGAAGGACAGTGCATCCGTCCCCAAGGACTCTGCTTCTCTCTCCAGAGAGAAGAACGCCGGTAGTTTCTTGTTGAGACTGGAGGCAAAAAGATCCACTTTGGGGAGACCCCATCTTAGCACCACCTACTGGAACGTGCCTTAATGTAGTTCCCAACCGCTGGAACTGATGCTCACCCTGCTCAGAAAGTCCGCCAGCACATTTTCTGACCCCTTGATGTGAACTGCCCTTGCTAAGGAGACATAGATCTCTGCCCAGGACAGAATCTGCTGCGTTAATGACAGAAGTGATTCCGAGCGAGTGCCCCCTTGCTTGTTCAAGTACGCCACTGTTGTGGCATTGTCTGAAAATATTAAAAGGTCCTTTGAATAGACCCTCTCTCCCAGAAACATAAGTGCTTTCCTCACAGCCAGAAGTTCTCTGAAATTCAAGGAGCGACCTGCTTCCTCTGGCAACCAGGCTCCTTGAGCCTGCCAATCCTGTGAGTGAGCACCCCAGCCCCACAGACTGGCTTCTGTGGTAATCTTGACCAGGCAATGTTGTGCCCAATCCTTCCCCCTCTGCAGATGTTCTCGCTGCTCCCACCAGGCGAGATCTAGAAAATTCCCTTCTGGTAGTTTTACCAGCTGATCCAGAGAATTTTTCCTGTGATCCCAGGAAAAAAGAAAAGGAAAGAAAAGCCTGAAGGGGTCTGGAGTGCAATTGAGCCCAAGGCACCCCTGGAATGGCTGCAGTCATCAGTCCCAGCAATTGTATGATTCGCCGAAGGGAGGTCTGAGGGAGCAGTTTGAAGGTCTGCACAGAGAGAAGAATTTTCACAATTTTCTCTTCGGGAAGAAAAATCTTTAGGGCAACAGAGTCTATTAGATAACCCAGGAAAAGTATGCTCTGTGAGGGTACTAGGCAAGATTTCTGTTGGTTGACCTTCCACCCTAATTTTTGAAAGGTCCGCAAAACCAACTGTAGGTCTTGAATAAGGGACTCCTTGACCTGAGAAAAAAATAGTCTAGATATGGGACGATTGATACACCTTGAATCCGAAAAAAGGCCATGACTTCAGCCATGATTTTTGTGAAAATCCTCGGTGCTGCCAAGAGACCAAAAGGAAGGGCATTGAACTACCAATGAGATGACCCGTTTCCCACGAGCACTGCAAACCTGAGGAACCTTCGGTGGCTCTGGCAGATTGGTACATGAAGATAAGTATCCTTAAGGTCCAGGGTCACCATGAAGACCTCTGGTAACAACAGATTTCTTACTGAATAAATGTTCTCCATGCGGAAACGTCTGTAAACTATGTATTGGTTCAGGACGCTTAAATTTATGACGAAAGCCGCCGGAAGCTTTCTTGACCAGAAAGACGTGAGAATAAAATCCCCGGAACTTCTGATCTTCTGGGACAGGAGAAATAACTCCCTCTGTTTCCCACACAGAGATCAAATTCAACATGGCTTGCTGTCTCTCTTGGTCTCTCGGCAGGTGGGTAAGAAAAAACCTCTGGGGGGGGAGATTTTTGAACTCCAATCTGTAACCCTTTACCAGAGTTTGAAGGATGAAGGAATTGGTGGAAATTTCTGCCCATTCCTTGATGAAATGGCACAATCTTCCCCCTACCCCTAACTTGGCGTCACTGGGTATTCTTGGAAGGGGCTGAAGGAGCAAAGGGAGTTCCTCCTTTGAGTTTGTCTTTGTTAATGGACCATTTCTTTTTAGCCTGTTGCCTGTTGGCTTTAAAATTAGCCTTGTTTTGGAAGCCACGAAAAGGCCTCTTATTCTGGGGCTTATTCCTTTGGGAAGAAGGGAATCGTTTACCTTTCTCAGAGGAACGAGATAAGACTTCTTCTAAGGAAGAACCAAACAAAAGTTTGCCTTTGAAAGGAATGCCACAGAGCTTATTCTTGGAGGTAAGGTCACCTTCCCAAGATTTAAGCCAGGTAGCTCGCCTAGCTGAATTAATGAGAGCAGAAGCCCTAGCTGCGGATTTCACTGAATCTGCTGCTGCATCAGCTAGGAAGGCGACTGACTTGGCAATGAGTGGGAGGGATTCTCTAATCTCTTCCTTGGGGGTGTCAGATGCCAAGAAGATCATCTAGACGCTGAACCCATACGTCTAAATTTCTGGCCACACAGGACCCCAGAATCCTCAAAAGAAAGATCTGATCTTTTGGACACCTGCGACATAGGGGCATCTAATCTAGGACACTTAAAGAAAACCTCCTCAAAGTCAGGCTGAAAAGGAAATCTTCTTTTGTGTCCTCTGGATTGGAACAACCCTTTTTCAGGTTCTTTCCATT
This sequence comes from Aquarana catesbeiana, assembly GCF_042186555.1. NCBI lineage: Eukaryota > Metazoa > Chordata > Amphibia > Anura > Ranidae > Aquarana > Aquarana catesbeiana. The sequence continues at coordinate 120,983,069 of NC_133334.1, forward strand.
CAGATAGAATCATGTCTCTAAGAGACTGATGTACCAGAAAGGTTCTAGATTTCTGTCCCTGAAGGCCCCTATACATTTTATCCTGCACAAATTGAGCATGCTGTGGTATCTCAATCTGCTCTGAGGTATAAATTGCTTTTAATAGCTCATCAATATCCTCAACTGGAAAAAGATACTTGGATGAGCTACCTGTATCTTCCTCTGATGCAGACTTTTCATCAGATGAAGAGACTGAATTCTCACCTTCCTCCAGATCAGAGGGATTGCGGGAACTAATAGTCTCAGATACTAATAAGGGAAGGGACTTGGCAGAGTTTGAAGGATCTTGAGCTATGGGTCTAGAGGAGGAAGGGCCTATACTAGTAACCCTGTCATTCAGTGACCAAAAAGAATCCACTACCTCCTTCATAGAAGTCATTAACTCCCTAAAGGAGGAAGACTCTGAACTAGCTCTGGGTGGGATACAATCCTCACAAAATAGCTTTTTATAACTATCAGAGAGCCTGGCTCTACAGTTCCCACATTTCTTCTTCACCGATTTGGCCTAGAAGAGAGCAGAAACAAGGGCCATGAAAAAAGGATCCATACAAAAGAAGTCCCTTGCTGTAGCTATCCACAGACCAGGGCTTACCTTGGGGGCAGTATGGGACCTGGATGCTGCCGCTGGTTCAATACGAGCGGACGTTCCATCCTCAGACCTGTCTTCAGGCTCCATGAAGCAAGCGGAGAACGGTTGCCGAGAAGACTGCTGCTGTACCGCAAAAACTGCAACTAGAATGGCGTTTTTAGCAGGCCATTCCCCTGCAGCTTGTCCTCAGTGTCTCCACACCATGCTCCTTATGAAACTCGGCGTCCGGAAGTGTGTCATGTGACTTCCGGTTCCGGCGCTATCTTGCTGCATCACCGGAAGTCCTCCTGATGCCATCTTGGTACACCGGAATGGAGCATTTGGGAGGACACAGTTCCACACAGCAGCGCTGGGGAAAGGAAGGGAGTTGCCAGCATTTTACAAAGGCAAGTAACCCTTAGAAATAGGGAACCCTTCTGGTACAGACCATCATCCAGGACTTGGCCACAACTAGTACTGGATGAAACCAGAGAAGGGGGGTCCACCAACCACAGTTACCAGACCATAGGAAAACAAAAAAACGTGTTGGTGCTCCTGGAAACACAAAACAACTGAGGGTCAGAGGAAAGGGAGGGGCCTTTTAAATTCTGATTTGTGTTTCCTGTAGAGGGCGGAGCCGATCATCTCTCAAGTAGCTGTCCTGGAAGGTGAGGGGGGAAAGAGGCGGTCAGCAAATGGTTAATATTACTGACACGGGTGTGAAAATGTCTGAATTGGGCGTAAAGTAATTCCTATAGGAACTACCGCCAGAGAGAAGTCCTTATAATTCAGTGGACAGTGTCTACCAAACATGAAAATAAATGTCACAAGACCTTTTAATCAACATGAAAATAAGACCAGACGTCTTGAGGACAGAAATGTTTATTAAAACAAACAAACTAAAAAAAACGCCACAGAAATGTTCATTGAATAACAAAACAATCCAAACACATAACCGGTATAATTACACTTTCTACATTTTGAAATGTTCCGACATTGACAGACATCAGAGAGGCTACAGGATTATAGAACAAAAAGAATGTCAGCCTATAAATGTGTGCTGACAATTTTTAAATTATGAAAATAAAAAGGCCAGCTCTGACTCACATACTAGGTGCTCTCTGAAAACATATATAAACGCCAGTTTACACCAGGAATCGCACAGAATGCACCAGGGGCGTATCATGAAATCAGTGGGCCCCTGTGCAAGATCAAAAGTGGGCCCTATTGTTGTAGAGCAAAAAAAAAGGGGCTGCGTGCCGCAGCGAGAAATGGTTGTGCTTTAAATTGTGCTTAAGTTGTGGGCGTGGCTTGAAGGAGGTGTGTCTAGAGTCTGAGATTACCACATTCTGCACTAAGTAATGTTAAATGGGAAATATAAAGGGCAGAGTGTATGGAGGTGGGAAGTATGTGCAGGAGAGGGGTGCGGAGTGTATGGAGGTGGGTAGTATGTGCAGGAGAGGAGTATATGCAGGAGAGGAGTGCGGAGTGTATGGAGGTGGGTAGTATGTGCAGGAGAGGAGTGCAGAGTGTATAGAGGTGGGTAGTATATGGAGGTGGGTAGTATGTGCAGGAGAGGAGTACGGAGTGTATGGAGGTGGGTAGTATGTGCAGGAGAGGAGTGCGGAGTGTATGGAGGTGGGTAGTATGTGCATGAGAGGAGTATGGAGTGTATGGAGGGGGTAGTATGTGCAGGAGAGGAGTATGGAGTGTATGGAGGGGGGTAGTATGTGCAGGAGAGGAGTATGGAGGGGGGGTAGTATATGCAGGAGAGGAGTATGGAGTGTATAGTAGTGGGTAGTATATGCAGGAGAGGAGTATGGAGTGCATGGCAGTGGGTATTATGTGTAGAAGAAAAGTGGGTAGTGCATATATTACTGATATCTATACACTGAGTGCTATTCCCTATATGTAACACTGGTATCTGTACACTGAGATGGGTAATAGCACCCAGTGTATAGAGATCAGTGTTATGTATAGGTTATAACACGTAGTGCATGAGCAGTCACTGTCACACTGAACCTTTTATAGAATGAAGCACACACTAAACTGCTGGCGATCACAGAGCTGCACACAAGACTGCTGCTCTGTACACTTTGCCACCGACTTGCTGTTCCCCACAGCGGAGACGTGGACTGTGGCCCTACATGAACACAGAGGGGGACAGTAGGCGGTGTGTGTCTGTATGTAGAACTATTCAGGTGGAGAAGTTACAGGAACGGTTGCCCTCATTCGCATGGTTCCACCATCCCTCATCCCAGCCAGCACAAGTCCTTCCTCCTCTCCCAGGGCCAATGCATCAACCGCCAACAGGAACCTCTCATGGGGCCCCTCACTGACCACTGAATGCTCAGTCCGCCCCTGGGAGCTGTATGCACTTAGTGACAGGCGCAGCCAGGGACATCTTTAATATTGATTGGACCCTGGAAAGACATTTTATTAGGCCCTCTTTGCAATTTTGCCCCCCTATCATTACACTCTACCCCCTCCACCATGCTATCCCCATTATTAAACAGTCCCCCCTCCCCCATACTGCCCCCATTTTTAAACACGGGGGGGTTAGTGTTGAGAAGCAGGGAGGGGGTTATTTGTTTAGGGTAGAGAGGGCTGTCATTGTTTAGGGTGGAGGGGGTGTTATTGTTTAGGGTGGAGAGGGGGAGGGTTATTGTTTAGGGTGGAGAGGCAGGGAGGGGGGTTATTTGTTTAGGGTGGGGGTTATTGTTTAGGGTGGAGAGGGGGCATATTAGGGTGGAAGGGGGGTTATTGTTTAGGGTGGAGAGGGGGCTTATTGTTTAGGGTGGAGTGGGGGGGGTTATTTGTTGAGAGGGGGAGGGTTATTTGTTGAGAGGGGGAGAGGGGGGTTATTGTTTAGGGTGGAGAAGGGGGAGGGGGGTTATTGTTTAGGGTGGAGAAGGGGGTTATTGTTTAGGGTGGAGAGGGGGTTATTGTTTAGGGTGGAGAGGGGGTTATTGTTTAGGGTGGAGAGGGGGCTTATTGGTTAGGGTGGAGTGGGGGGGTTATTTGTTGAGAGGGGGAGGGGGGGTTATTGTTTAGGGTGGAGAGGGGGTTATTGTTTAGGGTGGAGAGGGGGAGGGGTTATTGTTTAGGGTGGAGAGGGGGTATTTGTGAATCCCACATCTGCCAATCACTGTCCTGCACTACAGCACCCAGCAGACCCGCCCTCCCCCCTCTAATAAGTTCTGCAGCAGCATAGACACTTAGGCAATGTTTTCAGAGATGCGGGGAAGGGAAGCCTGGCTCAGTAAATGACACACTACTCACCCGGCAGCCGCCCCCAGAGGAGCCCGAGGAGGGGAGGCACATCACCGGGAGGACACAGGTCCAGTGGAGGGGATACGGGACAGCTGTAGTGGCGTCTTCCCTAGGAGCAGAGTGAATGAGGACATAGGAAGGAGATTCGGAGGCTCTGCAATGATTGTGAAGCCGTGGGACTGTCCTTGCAGCCCTGATCGAAGAGTGTGAAGGGAGGAGCCAGGGCATCAAATCAAGAGTACACAGGCCACGCCTACTGACTAATAGCAGAGCCGCGAGCTGACAGCTGGATTGAGGGGGCGGAGCCTGCTCTGGAGATAGTGAGAGAGACAGCCAATCAAGTGCGAGCGCGCGGCGGAAGGGTATTACCATACTGCGTCACTCAGTGGGAGGATCAGTCTGCGATCGCCCAGCTAGAGGAGGCGTACGATTCGGCTGTTCACCGTCACGCCCAACCCTAAAGCCCCATACACACGATCCGAATATCGGACGAATGATCGTCCGTTTTTGTTTGCATGCTAATCTCACATCGAATCTGATGAGTTTACTAAAGTCCCGAAAATTCCCGTACGACAGAATAAAAATTCGGAAGCGATGTCATGTGTTGCAATGCATTTGTATTGCATTTTCGAATGATAGCTGTACCGATTAAACGAAAATCGTACGATCTGGCATCGTACGGAAAAAATTTCCGTGCATGTCCGATAGAATAATATCGGATGAACTGTCCTGATCGGCTCTCAAAAGCTCTGTACTAACGATCCGATTATCGTACGATCGTTTAGAATGCGTTTTTTTACGTACGATTTTCGGATCGTGTGTACGGGGCTTTATGTCTTCATACAGAATAACAGCTGGAGATTGGCGGAGGGCGGAGATTGTCACGAGAGAGAGAGAGAGGGGCGGGCATTTCCTGAAGCCGATGCGGACATTTTTATTAAATGATCGAAGGAAACCATGGGCGGGTCTAAACCAGCTGCGCCACCCACCGATGTCACCAGTGTACAGAAGAGGTAACTCCCCCAATCTAATCATTTATATTTAATATTCACCATGGAAGAGTCCCTGTCATTATCTGTATTCTCTATTAAAGTGGTTGTAAACTGTGTTTTACCCATTTATACCTACAGGTAATCCTATAATAGGGTTTACCTGTAGGTACTATAACTATCTCCGGCTGGAGAATGTGGGGGAGGAGCCGGGGATGCCGAAGCTGTCAATCAGGAGTACACAGGCCACACCTACTTACAAATAGCAGAGCAGCAAGCTGATAGCTGGGTTCAGGGTTGAGGGGGCGGAGCCTGCTCTGGAGACAGTGAGAGAGACAGCCAATCAAGTGTGAGCTCGCGGCGGAAGGGTATTACCTTACTGTGTTACTCGGCGGGAAGATCAGTCTGCGATCGCCCAGATAGAGGAGGCGTACGATTTGGCTGTTCTCTGTCACGCCCGCCTTAATGTCTTCCTACAGAATCACAGCTGGACTCTAAGAGGGTGGAGATTGTCACTAGGGGATTTAGAAAGAGAGGGGTGGGGCATTTACTGAAGCCGAGTCGGACATTTTTACTATAGGATCGGAGGAAATCCTGGCTATTGTGCGCAGGCGGCGTCACAACAGCTGATCATAAAATCAGCTGTTGTGCTGTTCCGTACGGCGCGTGCGCAGTACATCCCAGGCACTTCTCGATAGTGGGCGCTAACTGACAGATCACCGGCTGTGCCACCCACCGATGTCACCAGTGTAAGAAAAAAACAAAGTCCATGTGTCGCTGACAGTGAAGAGAGGTAACTCCCCCAATCTGATCATTTATATATTCACCATGAAAGAGACCTTGTCATTATCTGTATTCTCTATTAATAATGATCAATATAAGACTGGCTAATAACAAATGATAATAATAGAAGATATTGATAAATAATAATAGAAGTGAATAATAATAGAGTACAATGATGTTTATAATTATGTATTTATAATATTAGCATCCATCTAATTATTATTGGCATCTTCCAATCATCAGCGTGTTACTGTATATTAACTACTTAAAGCGGAGTTCCACCCATTTAAAAGTCAGCAGCTACAAAAATTGCAGCTGCTGACTTTTAATAATCAGACACTCACCTGTCCCAGGGTCCAGCGATAGGAGCGTATGAAGCTCTGCTCCTCTCCCCCTCTTCTCTGCAGCGCCAGCATTCTAACTGTGGGCGTGAGCCATGAATGGCTGGACAATCTTCTTGGACCTGTGACGTGTCCCAGAAGATTGCAGGGAGGGAGGGGGGAGAGGTGATCTTCCTTCTGGTGCCGCGGCATCAGGGGAGGAAGTTGGAGCTGAGTGCCTGTAAAAACAGGGTACCAGCTCCCCCCCCCAAAAAAATGACATGCCAAATATGGCATGTCAGGGGGTCACCAGAACTTAAAGTGGAAGTTTCATTTTTAGGTGGAACTCTGCTTTAAGCAAAAAATGGGGGGTAAAAGGTCCTTGAATCCACACTCACCAAAGTTGCAAACAGCAAATAGAGTACCAGCCGATTCGTCAATATGTGACGGGATACCTGCCCTAAAAGCAATGGCACTATATCAACAACAGGAAGAGGAGACAAGGGAGTCCCCAGAAAGCAAAAAATGGGAATGGTCAACTACGGCTTATGGTACAAAAATGCAAAAAGGCTTTATTAAGGGTGGGGGGGGGGGGGGTATTTACATATACAAAAAATTCCAAATATATGTAAGATAAACAATGTATCTAAATAACACAGTCCGTCTCACTACACTAAACCAAAATTAAAAACCATGCTGCAACATTGATGAATAAAACTGCAGAGCGTGCCTGCAGGCCAAAAACGCATGCAGTGTCCATTTGAATCCAAAGAAAAAAGTATAGCACCAAACATTACTTGGAGTAAGCTACTGATGAGATATCAAGTCTTATGTGGTCTAGTATTAACTGTGCATCAGATTGAGCAGTACTGAAAAGAAACTACATATATCCACATAGACAAGACCTTACATAGCTGAATTAGGTGGGGTTTTTTTTTTAAAACCTCTGTTAGAAGGAAATCCTCCACAAGCAGCTTCCAACCTCAGTGCACTAAATGTGTGTTTACACCAGTTGTTTTGGAAATAGAAAGACCAGCGTTCCTGTTACTAGGTATGTCCAGTGCACCTGTTACTAGGTATGTCCAGTGCACAAACACTATTTCCTCAATGCAGCATAAAAGGAGCAAAGGACAGACCACTTCAAAGAAAGGGCTTAGTCTCTTTTCCAATCTAGACCAGGATGATATTTTCACAGTTCATCAGTTTCAAGTGTGTCAATCCATGCAGGAGGGTGAATGGCAAACAGATGCAAAGACTATTGATAAGCAGATAAGGAGGGAAAGAGAAACTGCCCTTTGGGCTCTCACCTCTTTCAATTACTGGAGATGTCCTCAGACTCTGCTGTCTTGCTGTTTGGCATGGAGCGGCTCACAGTCAGTTCAGAGCAACATTCAGTGTGTAGTCACAGCACACCATTCTCCTCAATAGTAGACACTGCAGACTGTGTGATCACATGACCGGTCACATGGTTAGGAAAAGACCAGGAACCAGGAACTTTGCATTCAAATGCTGATGCGGAAATAGCTTGTGAAGTATGGTGTTGTATGCAAATCACAGGGAAACCCTTTTACATTGCTGGAAAAGGAAGCATGTTGAAGGCCTGCTGACAAGCCCTGCAGGGGCTGCGTTAACGTTTCGTACGCCTCCGCGTACTTCTTCAGAACAATTTGGCATTGAATTAAGGTTGATTTAAATAGGGAACACTGTCCAATCAGATCAAACCATGCCAAATAGCTATTTACTGCCATCTTGTGGTCACATCAGGTAATGCAGTCGAAAAAAGGTGCCAATCAGTTGCTCAAACGAAAAAGTACTTATTTGCAAGGGGGGAGAAAGAAATACAATCTCACATATCACCAGGCATCAAGTAAAGAGCGCAATAGACATTGTAATAAATTTCCTCATAAAGTGGAATGGCCCTCATGGTCAGAATTAAATTATATCAAAAACAACCAAAACAGATACAAGAAAACCAAGAGATCAACCGGGGAGCCTTTATAAAACACTTCAAACCTAATGTTTATGGTTCAAGAAAGACACTCGGGCTTAGTTCGTGGTTCAAGCCATTAGGTTGAAGAGTACCAAGCCTGAATATCCATTTTTTCTCTTTGCGTAGGAGTACCCTGTCAAAGTCACCCCTACGGTCTGTCAGAGAAAGGGCATAAAAGCCCTTTACCCTCAGGCCTGTGGTTTTGCCCTGATGAAAATCCAAAAAGTGTTGAGCCACTGAAGTTTCTTCCTTTAGCCTGATACTCTTCAGGTGATCCCCGAATCTAACACGCAGCTGTCTCTTAGTTTTGCCTACATACAATTTATGACATGGGCATTCGAGAACATAGAGTATTCTAGTTGTGGCACAGTTAATGAAAGACCGGATCTCAAATTGTTGACTACCATCCGAATTTCTAAAGGTTTTTGAGCAGTCCACATACTTGCATGTGCCACAATGGCCACACGGAAACATGCCGTTGACCCGAGGCATATCAGTGAGCCAACTTCTATTTGAGGGCCGTACAAACTCAGATTGCACCAGCATGTCATTGAGATTTTGGGCTCGTTTAGCAACCATTGACGGTCTCTCACCGATAATTTGCCTCGACCCAACAGCCCGCAACAGTATGTGCCAATGTTTTGAGAGGATTGTATTCACCTGGTGCCACTGGGCCCCATAGGGGGTGATAAATCTCACCAGTCCCTCAGTCTCCTGTTGTGTCTTTTTTCTGGGGTAAGAGGAGGTCAGCTCTCCTCTTATGTCCTGCGATGCTCATTGCTCGCTTGAGGGTACGGTGGTTATCTATTGCCATGGCACCACTGAATATACTTTCCCTGAATGTTCAGGGAATAAATGTCCCTCAAAAAAGGACCAAAGCCTTCCGTTCTTTCCATAACAAGAAGGCTCACATAGTATGCCTCCAAGAAACACACTTCACCAAAGATTCTACTCCAAAATATATTTCTCCTTTTTATCAACAAATTTACACGGCTTCTGCCTGTACCAAGCAAAGGGGAACTCTAATTGCATTTCACCGATCCACACCATTCACCTTATCATCAGAAATTAAAGACCCAGAAGGTAGATACCTGATACTCATGGGTTATATAATGGATACAGCAATCACGTGATTTCCTACTACGCTCCTAACAAACAACCTACACCATTCCTCTCACATATATTACAAGTGATTAATACACACAAAATAGGAACAGTGATAATGTGTGGGTATTCGAACCAGGTCCTCCTCCCATTTCTAGATAAATCACCTTTTACACCATCCAAAATAACCTCTAGATTACCTTTTTCTCAGCTTCTTTCCAAATACAATCTAGTAGATTCATGGAGAGAAAGTAACCCAATGAAAAAGAAATTCACTTAATTCTCGCACCCTCATCAAACCTTCACCAGAATAGATCATATTTTTCTAACAATAGGAATGATACCAGAAATTATTGCATCAGATATAATTCCGATTCCGTGGTCTGACCATAATGCAGTATACACTACTATAGCCTCAGCCATACCAAAAGCGCATGACCCAACGTGGTACTTACCGGACATAATGCTCAAACACCCACTACATCAGATGGCCATTGAACAAGCTTTAAAGGAATACATATCAATTAATAATACAACAGACATCTCCCCAATAACACTGTGGGAAGCTCATAAGCCTGTCTTGCGTGGTACAATACAAAGACAAATGGCACTATTTAAACGGGAACGCAAAAATCTAGCAAAAAAACTAGAACTCAATTTTAATGCAGCCTACATATCATTTCAAGATAATCCATCTCAGAGTACAAAATCTCATCTGGAAAAATCTAGATTGGAATACGATCTATTTCTCACTGAGTCAGTTGATAAATCCCTCAAACGCTCCAAACACTATTTCTACATGAATACAAACAAACCAGGTACATATTTGGCTCGGGCATTAAATTCAACTAACAAATCTTTCAAACCAATACGTTTGAAATTATCAAAAAATGTTTACACTTGTAATCCAGTTAAAATAGTCCATAAATTTCACTCACATCTCGCAACTTTATACAAGACAAACAATGAATTTAATCCTACAGAAGCTGAATCCTTCTTCTCAAAAATACCCTTACCTGAGTTATCTCAGAATCAAAAAAGCAGTTTGGATGAGCCTATAACTATAGATGAAGTTGCTAACGCCATAAAAGACCTAAAACTTAACAAAAGACCAGGCCCAGACGGCTACTCGGCTTTATACTATAAAACATTCTCAGAAATACTCTCTCCCATTCTCACTGAAACTTTTAACAAACTTCTAGATGGACATTCTTTTTGGCAAGAAACACTAATGGCAATTGTTTGTATGATCCCAAAACCCCTTTCTGATGATACTTCCTGTGTGAATTATCGGCCTATCTCTCTGTTAAACCTCGATATTAAATTATTAGCAAAAATAATAGCAAAACGCCTTAATAGCATTATAGGAAAATTAATACATAGAGATCAAGTAGGCTTCATGCCAAATAGACAGGCAGGCGATAATATACGCAGGGCAGTGTTATTGGCACATATTGCTAAAAAACGGAAAATCCCTTTATGTTTTCTATCTCTCGATATTAAGAGGGCATTTGACACAGTATCCTGGCAATATATGCAATATTCATTACAAAAATGGGGTTTTGGACCCCACTTTTTAACATGGATCAAAGCATTATATAATAAACCCAAAGCCTATATAAAATATGCTGGATACAAATCTGAAGCCTTTAATATCGAAAGAGGTACCCGACAGGGTTGCCCATTATCTCCCTTATTATTTGCCCTTATACTCAAACCCATGGCCCAATACATCAGAACAAACCAAACTATAACTGGCATTGAAGTAGGAGGTATTACACACAAATTATGTATATTTGCAGACGATATATTACTTTTTCTATCATCACCACAGGTCTCTGGTCCTAACTTAATACCAGCTCTTGATGGATTTGCAGCCCTATCCGGCCTTATGATTAATCCTAAGAAATGCCGAGTGCTTAATATTTCACTCACAAACATGGAATTGATCCCGGCTAGGGCTGCACTCCCATTCACATGGGCAGAAAAATCAATCCCATATCTTGGAATTCATTTAACAGCATCTCATTCTGACTTATTCTCAACCAAGTATCCTCCTGTATTAAGACAGATCACAAATCTAATAAAACAATGGTCGCAACTTCCTTAATCCTGGATAGGGAAGATTAATGCAATCAAAATGACTATTCTACCCAAATTGCTTTATCTATTCAGAGTCCTCCCTATTCCTATTCCTTCCTATTTTTTGAGAATAGTACAAAAAAGAGCAACTTCGTTTATATGGGGCTCTTCTAAACCACGTATACCTATACACACACTACATCTTCCCAAAAATAAAGGAGGCCTGGGATACCCTAATTTTACTAACTACTACAGAGCAGCACATTTGGCCAGTCTGTCCAAATACCATGCAAAACAGGAAATCCCATTATGGGTATTTATAGAAGCTTCAGAAAATGACCCTCTATTAATATCAAATTTATTATGGCTTGATCCTAAAGACCGCTTTAAAATTCATAAACACTTCTTATCTCTCTGGGATAAACTAAAAACCAAATATCAGTTACAATCTCCACACAATCCTCTCCTTTCTTTTATCAGAAATCCGGCCTTTTATCCGGCATGGATCTACCCAAATTCTTTTAAAGCTTGGACAACATCAGGCATTCAGACACTAAATGACTTCATAGCATCTAAATCATTCCTTTCATTCCCATCGCTTAGAGAAAAATATGATCTACCAAACTCTGAGATATTTAGATATCTCCAAATCAAAAATTTCTATACACCATTCCTAAAGGGGGATACACCATTATCCCAATTATCCATTTTTGAATCAATCTGTACAAAAGATCCATTTGCTAAAGGTACAATTTCATCACTTTATAATCAATTATATGGAGTAGCAAATCCTAATAGACCCTCTTACGTTCAGAGGTGGGAGGAGGACCTGGGACGAACTTTAGAAGACACGGACTGGTCTAACATATGGCTCACATCTAAGTCATCTTCACCCAACATCTTAGCACTGGAGACAAATTATAAAGTCCTAACTCGCTGGTACCTTGTACCCGCTAGAGTGGCAAAATATTCACCTAATACCTCAGCTCTTTGTTTTCGAGGATGCCCAGAAATAGGCACATATTTACACATATGGTGGACGTGCCCAGTAATCCAAACCTTCTGGAAGGAAGTCTTCGTGATTGCATCTAAAATATTTAAAAAAATAATACAACCAGATCCATATTTAACTTTACTTAATCTAAAACCGGAATGGTTAACACTCTCTCAATTCAAACTTATGATCCAACTAATAACGGCTGCAAAACAAACAGTGGCCAAGGCATGGAAATCTCCTACATTGGTACTAACAGAAACAATTCACAGAATGAATAATACAATGTCCCATGCTAAGATGGTAGCCATCGATCAAAATCAAATTCCAAAAACTTTGGCATCCTTGGATAAAACAACAGTTCCTGTCAAACTTCAATGACTCTGTCCTGTTGCCATGGTAACAGATTAAATGACTTACAGAGACACCCATTCTAAGGCTTCAAAGAGAACTAAAAAGAATAATAAACTGACGAGCGGGACAACCTTGTGGACCATACCTCTACCTTTCAACCCTTTTTCTTCTTTCTCTTTCCTTTTCTCCACCTTACGATTAAAGCTCATTATCAGAATTTATTTGACCTATATACACTCTACTTGTAAACAATATGTATAGTAGGTATAAATCATTTAAATACCTACAAAAGTAACTAAAGAAATGATATATATCTTTAATCTAGGTTTACGTGAACCCAATGTTTAATATTTGAAATTTCATGATATTTACCTATATAAACCCTACTGTAAAACAATGAGCTTACTTTATAGATCCTTGTAAACTTACTTTATGTATCTTTATAACATTGTATACTCAATAAACTTCTTTTGACAAGGAAACTGATGAACTGTGAAAATATCATCCTGGTCTAGATTGGAAAAGAGACTAAGCCCTTTCTTTGGAGTGGTCGGTCCTTTGCTCCTTTTATGCTGCATTGAGGAAATAGTGTTTGTGCACTGGACATACCTAGTAACAGGAACGCTGGTCTTTCTATTTCCAAAACAACTGGTGTAAACACACATTTAGTGCACTGAGGTTGGAAGCTGCTTGTGGAGGATTTCCTTCTAACAGAGGTTTTTAAAAAAAAACCCACCTAATTCAGCTATGTAAGGTCTTGTCTATGTGGATATATGTAGTTTCTTTTCAGTACTGCTCAATCTGATGCACAGTTAATACTAGACCACATAAGACTTGATATCTCATCAGTAGCTTACTCCAAGTAATGTTTGGTGCTATACTTTTTTCTTTGGATTCAAATGGACACTGCATGCGTTTTTGGCCTGCAGGCACGCTCTGCAGTTTTATTCATCAATGTTGCAGCATGGTTTTTAATTTTGGTTTAGTGTAGTGAGACGGACTGTGTTATTTAGATACATTGTTTATCTTACATATATTTGGAATTTTTTGTATATGTAAATACCCCCACCCCCCCACCCTTAATAAAGCCTTTTTGCATTTTTGTACCATAAGCCGTAGTTGACCATTCCCCTTTTTTGCTTTCTGGGGACTCCCTTGTCTCCTCTTCCTGTTGTTGGAACTCTGCTTTAAGAACCGGAAGATTTTCCTGCTTAATGACCAGGCCATTTTTTTGGGATACGCCACTGCGTCGCTTTAACTGACAATTACGCGGTACCCAAACAAAATTGACGTCCTTTTTTTCCCACAAATAGAGCTTTCTCTTGGTGGTATTTGATTACCTCTGCGGTTTTTATTTTTTGCGCTATAAACAAAAAAAAAGCGACAATTTTGAAAAAAAATATTTTTTTTTACTTTTTGCTATAATAAACATCCCCAAAATAGTTTTTAAAAAAATTTCTTCATCAGTTTAGGCCAATATTTATTCTTCTACATATTTTTGTTAAAAAAAAAAATCGCAATAAGCGTTTTGAGTGGTGTGATGGCAGCCCCAAATCCTTCAAATGCACAGCAGCCACTGTCAGTGTTTCTACACCCTCACCTTCCCTGTCTGTGTGGGCAGGTGGGGCTCTATAAAGTCATTACAAAGCGTTTACAAACGTTTACATAATAATAATGTACATCCATTTATCCAGAAAAGAAACACTGCTTATTTTATATCAATTCCATCACTTTTTAGATGTATGCCTATGTATTATGTGTGATATAATTGTTATATCAATAGGTAAGACAATCTGCGTCTTCGGATTTACGCGATCTTTCAGTATGGTTGCATCCTCCGAGCTGATGTCCTATCTATTTTTGTTCACTACTTTCCTTTTCATTACACCACTTTTAATGGGTTTAATGATTGTGTATACCGTATGCAATAACTTTTGTGCTTTAGTAACCTTCATACCTTTGGTTATAGTTCAGCACAGTAACGTAACATAAAAGTAAATAGAATTAAAATGGATAACAGAATAGAAAGCAAAAATAGAAATAAGCCAGATTACTTATCTGGTCCAGTCAGAACCACATTCTCCAGGTGAATAGATTATACAGTGTTCAATTGCCTTGAGTACCATTCATTCCATGGTAACCATAATTTGGATACCTTTTCATATTTCCCCATTGATGAGGAGTGTAATACTTCATAGGTGCCGTACGTGTGGGTGGAGGCTAAAACTTCTGATATAGATGGAGCCTCTGTGTCTTTCCAGTGTCTGAGAATTGTTAATCTGGTTGCAAGCATTATATGGGACATTACTGTTCTATGAGAGGGTGGAATAGATTCTAGGTCCAGTGAGAGTATAGCCATTTCTGGTTTTAAGGGGTGGTTCAGTCGTGTGATATTTTGTATAATGTGTTCTATTTGGGCCCATAGTGGTTTGATTTTAGGACAGTTCCAGAGAATATGGTATAAGGTGCCATACTCTCCACACTGTCTTCAACATCTAGAGGAGGCATTGTGGTATATCTTCGATAGACGACTAGGAGTTAAGTACCATCTAAGGGAATTTTTTTGCTGCATCTCCCACAAGTTGGTGCTTTTGGTAGAGGTATAAGTGGTTTTAAAAGCTTTTGCCCATTGATCAACTGAGTAAACTTGTCCCAGCTTTCCCATGCTATCATATTCTGTGTTTTATCACATAAGTTTTTCTCTTGAAGACCTATATATAAAGTTGAAATCCCTTTTAGCTTGTTCAGGGTTTGAGTATAGAATTGGGTTATCTTTGCGGGTAGTGTGGTTATTATGTTCAGGTTACTTTTTAGAAGTTGAGTAACCTGTAAGTACTTTGTAGTGTTCTGTCTTTGGTAGGCGATGTAACTTCTGTAGAGTGAGGAAGGTCTTAACTGATGTGCCTACTATTATGTCCTTTATGTAATGTATACCTTTCTCCTTCCATGGTTTTAGATTTATGTCTGGTATAATATAACTAAGTGCTGAGATAGGTAGTTTTAGTGGTAGTTGTGTTCCAGACCAACTAGGGTAGTTCCTAAGATGTAAATATACAAAATGATTCTGTGCTACCCCAAAAAAGAAAAACAAAAGCAGCCAACACGACCAACAAAGTATACATGTGAAAAACAACAAAAAAGTGTAGCGCTAAACAATGTCACACATAAAGCGACTATGGACCAGTCAATGTGCAGTGAAAGGGATCAACTGTATCTGATATAAATAGGTAGTCCTCATGTAGACATTATGACTGAACCTTACAGGTAAGTAGTCCTTATAAGGATATGTTGTAAACGAAATTATGAAAAATTATTTTGGCATCCCAAATGCGGACCAGCTCACTCCCACCGAGAGATGAAAAGGCTTACCGGATAAGGTGGACCCAATGGGGCATACGCCGAATTGGGTCAGATAAGGCTTAGGTGGTGAGTGGCTGTGTTGGGCTCAAAGAAGGATATTGTCTCGCGGATTACTGTATTCCTCCAAGTAGCACCCGGATCATGAAGGGTGTAGGCAATCTCACGGATATAGGTGGTCACGTAACTTCTAGGAGGGTGGGGTGTTCCGTAGGTAAACCCCTCAAAGAAACATTCCACGGACCAGGAAATGATGTGGTAGGATAAGGAAAGAAAAGAAGGGCCACATAGTGGGCAGGACCCCATTGTCGCCACTTTTTCTCACAGTGCTGTTTTATGTTTTGGATCTACATGTGAGTGTACATCTTTTTATTTTAAATAAAATTTTTTTTGCTTTTCGGATTTACACTATGTGGCCCCTCTTTTCTTTCCTTATCCTACCACATCATTTCCTGGTCCGTGGAATGTTTCTTTGAGGGGTTTACCTACGGAACACCCCACCCTCCTAGAAGTTACGTGACCACCTATATCCGTGAGATTGCCTACACCCTTCATGATCCGGGTGCTACTTGGAGGAATACAGTAATCCGCGAGACAATATCCTTCTTTGAGCCCAACACAGCCACTCACCACCTAAGCCTTATCTGACCCAATTCGGCGTATGCCCCATTGGGTCCACCTTATCCGGTAAGCCTTTTCATCTCTTGGTGGGAGTGAGCTGGTCCGCATTTGGGATGCCAAAATAATTTTTCATAATTTCGTTTACAACATATCCTTATAAGGACTACTTACCTGTAAGGTTCAGTCATAATGTCTACATGAGGACTACCTATTTATATCAGATACAGTTGATCCCTTTCACTGCACATTGACTGGTCCATAGTCGCTTTATGTGTGACATTGTTTAGCGCTACACTTTTTAGTTCCTAAGATGTATCCAGGCACTTATTGCTAGTATAGTTGGCGATAATTTGTTGTCTAAAGAGGATTTAAGATGTGCTGTCATTAGAAAGTCCCTCAGTGACCCTGTAGTAATTTGTGTTTGTTCAATCTCTGTCCACAGTGTAATTTGTTTGGATTCAGGGTTTAGCCAGTTCCGAAGTTATGCTAGTACTGTTGCAAAATAATAGTCTTGGATATGAACGTGTCCCACCCCTCCAGCTCTTCTATGTTTTATTAGCCTGCTGAAGGCACACCTGGCCTTTTCCCCTTGCCACATTTACCTATTCAGTATGGGTTTTAAGGAATTGAAGTAGGAGTTGGGTAGTGGGATAGGTAGGGTTCTGAAGAGATACAGCAGCTAAGGCAGGACTTGCAAGCCTGCCCAGCCATGATAGTTCCGTTTTAGCTAGTGCCTTTAGTTTACTATCTAGAGATTTCAAAAAGGGAGTGTAGTTGGCTGCCAAAAGGTCCCCTGTCTTGGGGGTTAGTGTGATACCCAAGTATTTAATCCCTTCCTTTTTCCATATGTAGGGGAATTTTTGTCCTAGATTTTGTTTGGTCTGCTCCGGTATTCCTAAGTTTAGAGTATATGATTTGGATTCATTTACTTTGTAGTACGATATGGTGTTGAAGGTTTGTAGGGCTTGGTGTACTTTTGCTAAGGAAACGTCTACTTTAGTGAGCATCATTATTATGTCATCTGCGAATAGACTTATTGTATGTTTCCTCTGACCTATTTGTAAACCAGAAATATGTTGATGTGTTGTCAGATGGGCAGCTAGTGGTTCTATTAACAAATTGAAGATCAGGGGGGAGAGAGGGCACCCCTGCCTTGTCCCATTTGTAATTTGAAATGGAGTGGAAAGCGCTCCTGATATAAACACTTGTGCTGATGGGTGTGTATATAAGGCCATAATGGCTGAATATAGAGCTCCATTAAATCCAAACTTCCCCAGAACCTGAGATAGAAATTGTCAATGGATTCTGTCAAACGCCTTCTCTGCATCCAAAGCTAGGAGCAGAGAAGGCAGCTATGTGGATCACATTGATCAGGCATCTTGTGGCGTCGGACGTTTGCCTTCCCCTAGTGAACTCGGATTGATCAACATCTATAATTTCAGGAAGGTTATCCATCAATCTAGTTACCAAAAGTTTTATATAAATTTTGACATCATTGTTCAATAAAGAGATTGGCCTAAACCAAATATATCCACCAAGTGTGGGGTCAGAATGTTTTGAAAGTTTTTGTAATATTCCCCCGAGAAGCCATCCGGGCCTGGGAATTTATTGAGTGTTAATGATTGTATAGTTTGGTTTATTTCTGTATCTGTTATAGGGGAATTCAGTATGTGGAGGTGGTCTTTGGTAAGCTTAGGTAGTTTAAGTGTTTACAGGAATGATTCAATAATGTCTGGGGTTGGTTGTTGTATAGTGGTGTCGTTTTTGAGGTTGTATAGTGAGCCGTAATAGTGGCTGAAGGCATCAGCTATTTCCTGTGGGTGTTGGTGTACAGTTTGTGTCTTCAGGTGTGTAATATGTTCACTGTGAGTCCTATATCTGTGCCCTCTTAATTAGTTTGCTAGTAATTTCCCTGCTCTGTTGCCACTCGTATATGTCAGTTTTAGCTTCCTAGAGGCTTTCTCGAAGTCCTCCAGAAGTGTTAGTCTCAACTCTGAACGTAGTAGTGTCAGTTGATCTGTTAGTGATTGAGTTGTTTGGGACATGTTTTGTTTTTCTAAAATACCTATTTGGTTTATGATTTTTGTGGTTTACTGTTACCTCATCCTCTTGCTCTCGCCCCTTGTTGTATTAGAACTCCCCTGGCAAATGCCTTATGGGCATTCCATAATGTAAATGGATCTGAGACCGACTCTTGATTAAATGTGAAGAATTCCTTCAACTGCTGTGCAATAAACCCCTTAATCGGGCTATGCTGGAAGAGCTGGGGGTTGGATCTCCAAATAAATGTGTTCTTGTGAGCTGCTGAATCTCCCACTTGAAGCTCCACCGGGGCATGGTCCGACCATATTATGTCATGAATTTTAGCAGTCTTGCATTTGAACAGCAATTGTTTGTCAATCAGGAATAGGTCAATTCTACTATAGGATTTATGACTGTGGGAAAAAAAGAGTAGTCTCTATCGTTAGCTTTGAGGCATCTCCAGGCATCATACAATGAGTATTTGCGAAGAAGGTAACAGGGATGGTGGAGGTCTTTTTGGGTTTCGACGTAGAGTCTAGTTTGGGATCAGGTACTATATTGAAGTCCCCACATATCACTAGTGCTCCTTGGTGACTCTGATGTATTTTCTTCAGAGTTTTGTGCAGGAATTTAGATTATCCAGCATTGGGGGCGTAATTATTTGCCACTGTGAAGGTTGTAGTGTTGACGTCACACACCGTGATTATATAGCGACCCTGTGGGTCTAGTACAATCTTGTGTAGATGGAATGCAATGGTGTCTTTAACTGCTATCATCACTCCTTTTGTTTGTGTTTCCGCGTTTGCGCAGATAATGTGGGGGAATTTGGGGTGGGTGCATTTTGGTGGTGCTGAGGTTTGGAAGTGAGTCTCTTGCATGCATAAAATGTTGCAGTTCCTCTGTAAAGCATCTTTCCACAAAGACCTGCGTTTGGCCGCATGATTGAGGCCTTTGGCATTAATAGAAAGTTCACTGCCATGGGTGTGGTTTAGTGAGAGATATGAGTGGTGTGGTATGCTTCACTTACTTTTGTTGAGATCATAACTTGTGGGGTAACTGAGGACAGACCGTTTAGTTGTCCTGAAGAGTTGAACCTGATTTCTGTTGTGGTTTCCGATTCCTCCTGGAAATGAATTGCTTTTCCTGACTGATAAGATAGGAAAGAAAAGTTTATACGAACAAAAAGTCAACATTTCGTGGCTGGTTGCCAACTAACAAAAGGGTGGTATAGTGTGACTCTCAGTCACTCAAGCTTTAACTTGGGCGTATTAAGTTATACCAAACTTAACGGTACAAACATATAACCTCCTAAGTGGTTTGTTGGGTTCGTGAACCGTTCATGTTAGATTCAGTTGTGTGTGTGTGTGGGCATTCTTGCGGTCTGCGGTGCACCATTCAGTGTCCGGGTTTGTGATGGGGCTCCTTTGGCGTGAAGATGTTTGGGTTTCTGGGATGATCCCCCAAGATCTTAACAAAGCCATGCCTTTGGCCACAGAGTCCATTACGTACTCCTTGCCTTCCCTTGTAACAATCAGCTTGGTTGGGAAGCACCATTTGTATCCGAGCTTGTGGTTTGTGAGGGCTTTTGTGATAGTTGTCATATTTCTGTGTTTCTGCAGCGTGTATTGTGATAAGTCTGCATAAAATTGCAGGTTTGAGTTTGTTGGTGGGATCAGGTCTTTTTGTCTAGAAGCCGACATAAGCCTTTCCTTCGTGTGGTAGAAGTGTAGTCTTAATATGACGTCCCTTGGTATGTTATCTGATAGGTAGGTACTGTAGGTTTAGGGAGTCCATGAATTCTGTCCACAGTGAAGTCTAAGGCTGATAGATTAGGCAGGATTGAAGTGAAGAGCTGGGCCACATAGTCCCTCAGGTCTTACTGCTTGACAGTTTCCGGGACCCCTCTAATCTTCACAGTATTCCTCCTGGACCTGTCCTCAATGTCCGCCATTTTGGCTTTGATTCCTTCTATCTCATCATCCTTGGCTTCCTTTGTGTCTACCAAATCATTTATAGTGGTGGCATATTCCCCCATCCTGTGTTCAATGTGAGTCACTTTGTCAGATACAGACCGGAGCTCAGTGCTGAATTCATGCATACATGACATCATGTCTGAGTGGAGCGAATCTCTTAGTGAAACTAACATCTCCTTTAGCATTGTATCTATAACTGGCTGGCCGTTAGTGGGGAATGTGTCAATGGAGTCTGGCAATTCCCTACTGTCATCACCTGAGTCAGGGAGTGAGCTCACCTCAGTGTTGTCATCCATGGCATCTGCCTTGAATCTTGCCTTTTCCAGGCTTCCCAAGGATGGTGTGGCAGAAGACCTTGAGTCTTTAGGTGGACTGCATCTTTTTTGTGTCCTCTGCTGTTTGCTGAGATGTTGGACCGCGGATGTCGGCGTGGAAGTATGGCCGACGCCATTTTGCTTAGCCTCATAGAAGTATTCCGTCAGGCGCATAGGCCGGTTCACCTTCTCCTTCCTTCCCGGCATTACTACGCTGCATTCCCCGGGTGTCCCCCCGGCTCTCTCTCTCTCTCTCTCTCTGGGTAATTGTGCAGGATTTGTGAGATATGCTATATACCCTGATTTGTGAGAAATGCTATATACCAGGCTTTGTGAGACATGCTATATACCAGGCTTTGTGAGACATGCTATATACCAAGCTTTGTGCGAAATGCTATATACCAGGCTTTGTGCGAAATGTTATATACCAGGCTTTGTGAGAAATGCTATATACCAGGCTTTGTGAGACATGCTATATACCAGGCTTTGTGCAAAATGCTATATACCAGGCTTTGTGAGAAATGCTATATAGCAGGATTTGCAGTCTGATGGGGCAGGAATTGGGACTGATCTGAGGGGTGAAGAGACAGGAATTGGATTGATGGGCACAGTGGCTGCATTTGATAGCACAGTGGCTGCGTTTGGTACAGTGAGGCTGCAATTTTTTTTTTTTTCTAGAATTTTTCAGTTTGTTTGCGCCCCCCCAAAAGTTTGAGCACCAGCCGCCACTGCACTTCATTCACCCCTATGGGGCAGCGGATGTCAGCGGTGACATGTCCGCTGATATCTGATCCTGTCCGCCAATTCCATGCGGATGGTGACCCTATTTTCCATCCGTCTTCCGGAATGGATGAAAATGGACAGGCAGTCTGTTTTCATGCAATCTCCCCATAGAGGACAGCGGGACTCTGACAGGTCCATCTCTGCACCGTGAGCGGAGACGGACCTGTCATCCACATGCTCAGCTCTGTGTGTAGGGGACATACAGAGCATGGCTTAGCCCCGCCCCCTGCTACCTTCTCACTGGCTGTGATTGACAGCGGGAGCCAATGGCTCCCGCTGCTGTCTGAGCCAATGAGCAGAGAGACTCGAGAGCCTCCACTCTCCTTCACATCACTGGATCAGGCTCAGGTAAGTATTAGGGGGCAGAGTGGCACTCTGAAGGTATTTTATCTTCAGCCTTTCAAACCACTTGAAGGCTGATAACAGATCACATTCCTAAGCACTTATAGACCTTTTTCTAATCAAAAGGTCCTTAATTTTTGGTAAGTCATTCTAGCTTAGGGGGTGGAATGAGCACCTGGAACTTTATCATGTGGAGCACTTAAATATTGGTGAAGAGGAGTGCAATTAGTATATTAATTGCCCGAAGAACTGTCTTTTGAAGATAATCAGTTTGCACTAAATCTTTGGCACTTTTTTGGTACATTTGCACATTATTTATCATCTGGAGGATATTGAAGAACAAAAGACACAGATACTGTTAATTTTTTGCATGTTTGCACTTTATTGGACATTAAGCACTTGTTTTTTGCACGTTGTATTTTATTTGATGGAAAATTATTCAGTTTCTATTGATAATTTGCACACATTGGATTGACAAAGATTATTTTATTTTTTTCTTAAATTTTACCATTAGAAACAAGTCTACTGTATACTTACCTGCTCTGTACAATTGAATTGCACAGAGTGGCTGCAAACCTCTTTTCGGGTCCCCTCCAACGCTCTTGCCTCCTCCCCTCTGATCAGTGTCCCCCAAGTGAAGCCGCTTCCCCTGGGGTCACAAATGAATGTTCGCTACCGAGCCCCGCTACTGCATCCACTGACACAGACAGCGGGAGACGGCCCAGCCCCTAGTCACTTTTCTCTGATTGACAGCATCGGAAGCCAATGGCTCCCAGTGCCACAGCAAAGCCAGTGAGGCTCAGGAGTGAGGGGAGAGAAGAGCTGCAGATGTGCACTGAGCTGGATCAAATGACGGCTCAGGTAAAAAGGGGGTGAGGGGAAAACGGGTAGAAAACTTCAGATTTTTTGTTCAGTGTCCACTCACATTAATCACCTCAATACATGGCACTTACACCCCCTTCCTGCGCAAGCCATTTTTCAGCTTTCAGCGCTGTCACAATTTGAATAACAATTGCGCAGTCATTCTACACTGTAACCATGTGAAATTTTTATTATTTTCTTCACACAAAAAGCTTTCTTTTGGTGGTATTTAATCCCTGCTGTTTTTTACTTTATATATATAAAAAAAAGAGACCGAAAATTTTGAAAACAAATAAAAGTTTTTTTTTTTTTTTTTTTTTTAGTTTCTGTCAGTAAATTTTGTAAATAAGTAATTTTTCTCCTTTACTGATGTGCGCTGATGAGGCGGCAATGATGGAGAGGGGTGTTATTGTTTAGGGTGGAGAGGGGGATAATTTTTTTAGGGTTTAGAGGTTGAGGAGAGGTGTTATTGTTTAGGGTGGTCCTCTCCCCTTACAGGCTGGATGCCAAGTTCCATACCATTGGATGGCGGAAGCAAAGTCAAACATTACTTCTGCCCAATGGTCTTAAGGGGGAATTTTTTTTTATTGCATTTTAGTGTAAATGTAAAATCTAAGGTCTTTTTGACCCCAGATCTCACATTAAAGAGGTCCTGTCATGCTTTTTTTCCTATTACAATGGATGTTTACATTCCTTGTAATAAGAATAAAAGTGACCCAAAATTATTATTTTTTTTTAAAGGACAGTGTAAAAAAAATAAAATAAAAAGTAAAATAAAGAAACATTTTTAAAGCGTCTGCATATGAAAACCGTGTTTAAACCCCACATGTGAGGTATTGCCGCGATCGTTAGAGCGAGAGCAATAATTCTAGCAGAAGACCTCTTCTAACTCCAAACTGGTAACCTGTAGAAATTTTTAAACGTCACCTATGGAAATTTTTAAGTGTCAAAGTTTGTCGCCATTCCACCAGCGGGCGCAATATTGAAGCGTCACATGTTGGGTATCAATTTACTTGGCGTAACATTATCTTTCAGAATATAAAAAAAATTGGGCTAACTTTACCAATTTCTTATTTGTTCAAAAAAAGTATATTTTTTCCCCAAAAAATTTGCTTGTAAGACCCCTGCACAAATACCAAGTATTGCAACAACCACCTCTTTATTCTCTAGGGTGTTTGAAAAAAAATGTACATATACATAGGCGGTCCCCTAGTTACAAACATCTGACTTACAAACAACTCCTACTTCCAAATGGAGGGAGACTAAATTTAGGAAGTGAGAGTAAATCTACCCACAGGAAAGGAAATTCACTTCTGTAAGAGTGATTATGAAAAAAAGGTACCTCCACTGATGCTTTATCACCATGGCTTGTTTCCACAACAACCCAAAATTTTCAAAATCCAATTGTAATAGGGACAGAAAGTAAGGTGAAATCTTCTGAACATGGGGGCACAGACAACAAAACAAGTGTTACAGGGGTGTTAACCCTTCCCTTTGCTATCCAAAAAGCTTAAAAATTGTTTTTTTGGCTGGAGCTAAACTTAAAAAAATTTACCTGTTCCGACTTAAAAACAGGTTCAACTTGAGAACAAACCTACAGACCCTATGTCCCTATCTTGTTTGTAATCTGGGGACCGCCTGTATAATGTTTGGGGGTTGTTTCTAGCAAAAAAAAATAATTTTAACTTAAGTAGTTAACTAAGGGATTGGAGAGAAGAAGAGCTGATGTTAGACATCACATTCACATAACACCCATGTGGTCTTCTTGTTCTCTGTCAAACACTGATTACATGACACACTCCCTGGAATTCAGAAGTCTGGAACAGACAGATTTTGCAAAACTGTCGCTTGTGTGTTCTAAAACTGCTGCAAAATTTATCTACCCTTCTAGAACTTGTACTGCGCCACTTTTAAAATGCACCAGACGCTTTAGCAAAATCTGTCTGAGCCAGTTTCTCTCTCTATGCCAGAAGAATTAGTGGTAATCAGCTCCACTTTCATACGATACAAAATGTCTGTATTTTAATTTCAATTCGGCGCATTCCTTACGCCACAATATAAAAGTGAAGCATTTCACAATGACCTGAATTTGCTGCACAAGTCACTGTTGGAACCAAAAGGGTCACAAATGCTTCATTAATCACAAAAGTGGTGCAGCAGTTTTATTGAATTCTTCCCACTATCTTTATGTATTCTACAGTCACGGATGGTAGATAGGACCGAAGGTGTCTGTTCTTGTGTTAAATAGGGGCCAGGTCTACTAGAGGCAGGATCATGCTTCCATACCTGATAAACAACTAAATTGCATGAGCGGGGCAGCTTTGGCTAGAAGTAGGGCCGCACACTTGCAACCGATAAACAAACAGGACTGTGGGGGCACGTCTGGCTCTGACAAGTGGGGCTGCATGCTGGCATCTCATTTGCTGAGCAGAGCAGCATTGGTACTTCGCAGTGGGAAGGCAGTATAAATCTGCATGTCACACTGAGGGAGCCTCAATCGGCACCTGGCCAACGAGAGCAGTGTCACTTGTCAAAGACGTTCAGGAGGTGAGGCCAACACATTCCAGGAACCCAGTAAACCTTCCTTCAGAGCCTGGAGGGGAAGGTGGTATGTTCCCTCAGAAAAGCTGGATGAATCTGCTCCGCTCAAGCAAGAAAGGTGATCCTCTACAAATGGTAGGACTTTTCCAGATCTACTTTTTATGGGAGTGTTTGCATTTGTTGTATGGATGTTGTGTTCTTATTCTATATGTATGGACTCTGCATAGTCAATTATATTTGCCAACAGTTACACTAGCTTTCACATTATGCTTGATTACTAGACCTGATGTAGCTTCTAGCTCTCATGTGAGCACCCCAGACCAGACTACAAAATGTAGTTACAAAATTAAAATATACCAGTTTACTGTCACTTAATTTACATCCTCCAAAGAAAAATAGGCATTGGCCGGCAATAGGGGTGGAGGAGGCCGGATTTATTTTTACACTAAACAATATCTGAAAAAGAGTCGCTTTATCCTGATGTAGCTTCTAGCTCTCAGGTGAGCGCCCTTGACAATTACCGTCAAAAAGCAGTTGCTTCATCCTGATGTAGCTTCTAGCCCTCAGGTGAGCGCCCTTGACAATTACCGCTGAAAAGGAGTTGCTTCATCCTGATGTAGCTTTTACCAGACTACAAAATGTAGCTACGAACTTAAAATATACCAGAGTTTACTATCATTTTATTAACATCTTACAAAGAAGGAGAGGCATTGGCCGGCTAAAGGGGTGGAGGAGACCGGATTTATTTTTACACTAAACAATATCTGAAAAAGAGTTTCTTCATCCTGATGTAGCTTCTAGCTCTCAGGTGAGCGCCCTTGACAATTACCGTCGAAAAGGAGTTGCTTCATCCTGATGTGGTTTATAGCTCTCAGGTGAGCGCCCCAGACAAATACCGCCGAAAAGGAGTCGCTTTAACCTGATGTAGCTTCTACCAGACTACAAAATGTAGCTACGAACTTAAAATATAGAGTTTAATGTCATTTCATTAACATTTTACAAAGAAGAGGCATTGGTCGGCTATAGGGGTGGAGGAAGCCGGATTTATTTTTATACTAAACAATATCCGAAAAGGAGTCACTTCATCCTGACGCAGCCTCCAGTTGTCAGGTGAGCACCCCAGACAATTACCTGCCGAAAAGGAGTCGCTTCATCCTGATGTAGCTTCTAGCTCTCAGGTAAGCGCCCCAGAACAGACTACAAAATGTAGCAACAAACTTAAAATATACCAGAGTTTACTGTCACTTCATTAACAACTTACAAGGGAGAGGCATTGGCCTGCTATAGGGGTGGAGGAGGCCGGATTTATTTTTACACTAAATAATATCCGAAAAGGAGAAGCTTCATCCTGATGCAGCCTCCAGCTCTCAGGTGAAGACTCCAGACAATTACCGCTGAAATAGAGTCGCTTCTTCCTGATGTAGCTTCTAGCTCTCAGGTGAGTGCCCTTGACAATTACCGTCGAAAAGGAGTTGCTTCATCCTGATGTAGCTTATAGCTCTCAGGTGAGCACCCCAGACAATTACCACCGAAAAGGAGTCGCTTCATCCTGATGTAGCTTATAGCTCTCAGGTGAGCACCCCAGACCAGACTACAAAATGTAGCTACAAAATTAAAATATACCAGAGTTTACTGTCACTTCATTTATATCTTACAAAGAAGGAGAGGCATTGGCTGGCTATAGGTGTGGAGGAAGCCGGATTTATTTTTACACCTAAACAATATCCGAAAGGGAGAAGCTTCATCCTGATGCATCCTCCAGCTTTCAGGTGAAGACTATAGACAATTACCCCCGAAAAGGAGTCGCTTCAGCCTGATGTAGCTTCTGGCTCTCAGGTGAGTGCCCCAATTACCGCCGAAAAGGAGTCACTTCATCCTGATGTAGCTTCTAGCTCTCAGGTGAGCGCCCCTGACAATTACCGCCAAAAAGGAGTTGCTTCATCCTGATGTAGCCTCTGACTCTCAGGTGAGCACCCCAAATAATTACTGCCGAAAAGGAGTCGCTTCATTCTGATGTAGCTTCCAGCTCTCAGGTGAGCGCCTCAGACCAGACTACTAAATGTAGCTACAAAATTTAAATATACCAGAGTTTACTGTCACTTCACTTACATCTTACAAAGAAGGAGAGGCATTGGCCGGCTATAGGGGTGGAGGAGGCCGGATTTATTTTTTACACTATACAATATCCGAAAGGGAGAAGCCTCATCCTGATGCAGCTTCCAGGTGAAGACTATAGACAATTACCCCCGAAAAGGAGTCGCTTCATCCTGATATAGCTTCTAGCTCTCAGGTGAGTGCCCCAATTACCACCGAAAAGTAATTTCTTCATCCTGATGTAGCGTCTAGCTGTCATGTGAGCGTCCCAAGACCAAACTACAAAATGTAGCTACAAAATTAAAATATACCAGAGTTTACTGTCACTTCATTTACATCTTACAAAGAAGGAGAGGCATTGGCCGGCTATAGGGGTGGAGGAGGCTGTATTTATTTTTACACTAATCAATATCAAATGTAGCTTCTAGCTCTCAGGGGAGTGCCCTTGACAAGTACCGCCGAAAAGGAGTTGCTTCATCCTGATGTAGCTTCTAGCTCTCAGGTGAGCGCCCCAGACAATTACTGCTGAAAAAGAGTCGCTTCATCCTGATGTATCCTCTAGCTCTCAGGTGAGCACCCCAGATAATTACCGCCGAAAAGGAATCGCTTCGTCCTGATGTAGCTTCCAGCTCTGAGGTGAGCGCCTTAGACCAGACAATATAATGTAGCTACAAAATTTTAATTTACCAGAGTTTACTGTTACTTCACTTACAACTTACAAAGAAGGAGAGGCATTGGCTGGCTATAGGGGTGGAGAAGGCCGGATTTATTTTTACACTATACAATATCTGAAAGGGAGAAGCTTCATCCTGATGCAGCCTCCAGCTCTCAGGTGAAGACTATAGACATTTACCCCCGAAAAGGAGTCGCTTCATCCTGATGTAGCTTCTAGCTCTCAGGTGAGCGCCCCAATTACCGCAGAAAAGTCGTTTCTTCATCCTGATGTAGCTTCTAGCTTTCAGGTGAGCGCCCCAGACCAGACTACAAAATGTAGCTACAAACTTAAAATATACCAGAGTTTACTGTCACTTCATTAACATCTTACAAAGGAGAGGCATTGGACGGCTATAGGGGTGGAGGAGGCCGTATTTATTTTTACACTAAACAATATCTGAAAAAGAATCGCTTCATCCTGATGTAGCTTCTAGCTCTCAGGTTAGCGCCCTTGACAATTACTGACAAAAAGGAGTTGCTTCATCCTGATGTAGCTTCTAGCTTTCAGGTGAGCACCCCAGACAATTGCCACCAAAAAGGAGTCGCTTCATCCTGATGTAGCTTCCAGCTCTCAGGTGAGCGATCCAGACCAGACTACAAAATGTAGCTACAAACTTAAAATATACCAGAGTTTACTGTCACTTCATTAACATCTTACAAAGGAGAGGCATTGGACGGCTATAGGGTTGGAGGAGGCCGTATTTATTTTTACACTAAACAATATCTGAAAAAGAATCGCTTCATCCTGATGTAGCTTCTAGCTCTCAGGTTAGCGCCCTTGACAATTACCGACAAAAAGGAGTTGCTTCATCCTGATGTAGCTTCTAGCTTTCAGGTGAGCACCCCAGACAATTGCCACTGAAAAGGAGTCGCTTCATCCTGATGTAGCTTCCAGCTCTCAGGTGAGCGATCCAGACCAGACTACAAAATGTAGCAATGAACTTAAAATATACCAGAGTTTACTGTCATTTCATTAACATCTTACAAAGAAGGAAAGGTATTGGCCGGCTATAGGGGTGAAGGAGGCCGGATTTATATTTACACTAAACAATATCCGAAAAGGAGTTGCTTCATCCTGACGCAGCCTCCAGCTCTCAGGTGAGCACCCCAGACAATTACCGTAGAAAAGGAATCGCTTCATGCTGATGTAGCCTCCAGCTCTCAGTTGAGGGCCCTTGACAATTACCGCCGAAAAGGAGTTACTTCATCCTGATGTAGCTTCTAGCTTTCAGGTGAGCACCACAGACAGTTAACACCGAAATGGAGTCGCTTCATCCTGATGTAGCTTCCAGCTCTCAGGTGAGCGTGCCAGACCAGACTACAAAATGTAGCTACAAAATTAAAATATACCAGAGATTATTGTCACTTCATTTACATCTTACAAAGAAAGAGAGGCATTGGACGGCTATAGGGGTGGAGGAGGCCGGATTTATTTTTACACTAAACAATAACAGAAAAGGAGAAGCTTCATCCTGATGCAACATCCAGCTCTCAGGTGAAGACTCCATACAATTACCTCCAAAAAGCAGTCACTAGCTTCTAGCTTTCAGGTGAGCACACCAATTACCGCCGAAAAGGAGTTTCTAGATTCTGATGTAGCTTCTAGCTCTCAGGTGAGTACCACAGACCAGACTACAAAATGTAGCTACAAAATTAAAATTTACCAGAGTTTACTGTCACTTCATTTACATCTTACAAAGGAGAGGCATTGGCCGGCTATAGGGGTGGAGGAGGCTGGATTTATTTTTACACTAAACAATATTTGAAAAGGAGAAGCTTCATCCTGATGCAGCCTCCAGGTCTCAGGTGAAGTCTCCAGGCAATAATCCCCGAAAAGGAGTGGCTTCATCCTGATGTAGCTTCTAGCTCTCAGGTGAGCACCCCAATTACCGCCAAAAAGTAGTTTCTTCATCCTGATGTAGCTTCTAGCTCTCAGGTGAGCACCCCAATTACCGACGAAAAGGAGTTTCTTCATCCTGATGTAGCTTCTAGGTCTCAGGTGAGCGCCCCAGACAATTACCGCCAAAACAGAATCGCTTCATCCTGATGCAGCTTCTAGCTCTCAGGTGAGTGCCCCTAACCAGACTACAAAATGTAGCTACAAACTTAAAATTTACCAGAGTTTACTGTCAATTCATTAACATCTTACAAAGGAGAGGCATTGGCCAGCTATAGGGGTGGAGGAGGCCGGATTTATTTCTACACTAAACAATAACTGAAAAAGAGTCGCTTCATCCTGATGTAGATTCTACCTCTCAGGTGAGCGCCCCTGACAATTACTGACGAAAAGGAGTTGCTTCTTCCTGATGTAGCTTCTAGCTCTCAGGTGAGCACCGCAGACAATTACCGCCGAAATGGATTTACTTCATCCTTACGTAGTTTCTAGCTTTCAGGTGAGCACCCCAGACAATTAACGCTGAAAAGGGGTCGCTTCATCCTGATGTAGCTTCCAGCTCTCAGGTGAGCTATCCAGACCAGACTACAAAATGTAGCTACAAAAATAAAATATACCAGAGTTTACTGTCACCTCATTTACATCTTACAAAGAAGGAGAGACATTGGCCGGCTATAGGGATGGAGGAGGCTGGATTTATTTTTGCACTAAACAATATTCAAAAAGGAGAAGCTTCATACTGATGCAGCCTCCAGCTCTCAGGTGAGCACCCCAGACAATTACCGCCGAAAAGGAGTCACTTGACAATTATTGACAAAAAGGAGTTGCTTCATCCTGATGTAGCTTCTAGCTCTCAGGTGAGCACCCCAGACAATTTCCGGCGAAATGCAGTTACTTCATCCTGATGTAGCTTCTGGCTTTCAGGTGAGCACCCCAGACAATTACCGCAGAAAAGGAGTCGCTTCAACCTGATGTAGCTTCTAGCTCTCAGGTGAGTGCCCCAGACAATAACCACCAAAAAGGAATTGCTTCATCCTGATGTAGCTTCTAGCTCTCAGGTGAGCACCCCAGACAATTTCCGGCGAAATGCAGTTACTTCATCCTGATGTAGCTTCTGGCTTTCAGGTGAGCACCCCAGACAATTACCGCAGAAAAGGAGTCGCTTCATCCTGATGTAGCTTTCAGCTCTCAGGTGAGCAATCCAGACCAGACTTCAAAATGTAGCTACAAAATTAAAATATACTAGAGTTTACTGTCACTTCATTTACATCTTACAAAGAAAGAGAGGCACTGGCTGGCTATAGGGGTGGAGGAGACTGGATTTATTTTTACACTAAACAATATCCGAAAGGGAGAAGCTTCATCCTGATGCAGCCTCCAGCTCTCAGGTGAAGACTATAGACAATTACCGCCGAAAAGGAGTCGCTTCATCCTGATGTAGCTTCTAGCTTTCAGGTGAGCACCCCAATTACCACCGAAAAGGATTTTTTTCATCCTGATGTAGCTTCCAGCTCTCAGTTGAGCACCTCAGACCAGACTACAAAATGTAGCTACAAAATTAAGATACACCTGAGTTTACTGTTACTACATTTACATCTTACAAAGGAGAGGCATTAGCCAGCTATAGGGATGGAGGAGGCTGGATTTATTTTTACACTAAACAGTATTTGAAAAGGAGAAGCTTCATCCTGATGCAGCCTCCAGCTCTCAGGTGAGCACCCCAGACAATTACAGCCAAAAAGGTGATGCTTCATCCTGATGTAGCTTCTAGCTCTCAGGTGAGTGCCCCAATTACTGCCGATAAGCAGTTTCTTCATCCTGATGTAGCTTCTAGCTCTCAGGTGAGAGCCCCACACCAGACTACAAAATGTAACTACGAACTTAAAATATACCAGAGTTTACTGTAATTTCATTAACCACTTGCCGACTTGCCGACCGGGCCATAGCCGAAAGATGGCAACAGCGCGGTCGACTCATTCTGGGTGGACGTCATTCCAAAATGTTGCTCCCGCGCACCCGGGAACTCCAGACCCGTGACCTCCAGACCCGGCGCATCATGGATCACGGTAAATAGCCGCTGATTGCGGCCATTTACCACGTGATCGTTCCGTCAAATGACGGAGCGATCACTTGTAAACAAACCGACCTCACATCATGACGCTGGTTCCTCCCTCCCCTCTGTGTACCGATCGGTACAGTGCAAGGGGAGAGGGGGAGAGATGGCAGCAGCGCTGTGGGCTGGATGTTTAGTGCCCACAGCGCTGCTAAATGTCAATAATCTGCAATACTCTGCAACACCGTGCAATACTCTGTAAAACTGCAATACTCTGCAACACTGTGCAATACTCTGCAACACTGTGCAATACTCTGCAACATTGTGCAATACTCTGCAACACTGTGCAATGCTCTGCCAATACTCTGCAACACTGCAATCTCTCTCTCAATGCCGGAACACACTAAACAGGGCCGCCGTGCAGGTGGCCTTATATAGTGTGGGGCGTGTACTAAACCCCCTGAGCCATAATTGGCCAAATCCACCCTGGCTTTGGCCAATTACGGCTCTCTACACAGACGGCGCTGTGATTGGCCAAGCATGCGGGTCATAGTGCATGCTTGGCCAATCATCAGCCAGCAATGCACTGCGATGCTGCAGTGAATTATGGGCCGTGACGCACCACTCGAATTTGGCGCAAACGGCCCATATCGTTCATAATTTGGTGAACGACCGAACAGGCAATGTTCGTGTCGAACATGCCTTCGATTCGTACACGAAGCTCATCCCTAATTCTGATGTAGCTTGAAGCTCTCAGGTGAGCGCCCTTGACAATTACCGCCGAAAAGGAGTCGCTTCATCCTGATGTAGCTTCTAGCTCTCAGGTGAGCGCCCCACTTACCACCGAAAAGGAGTTTATTCATCCTGATGTATCTTCTAGCTCTCAGGTGAGAGCCCCACACCAGACTACAAAATGTAACTGCGAACTTAAAATATACCAGAGTTTACTGTCACTTCAATTACATCTTACAAAGAAGGAGAGGCATTGGCCGGCTATAGGGGAGGAGGAGGCCGCATTTATTTTTACACTAAATATCTGAAAAAGAGTCGCTTCGTCCTGATGTAGCTTCTAGCTCTCAGGTGAGCGCCCCAGGCAATTACCACCAAAAAGAAGTCGCTTCATCCTGATGTAGCTTCCAGCTCTCAAGTGAGCGCCCCAGACCAGACTACAAAATGTCCATACAAAATTAAAATATACCAAAGTTTACTGTCACTTCATTTACATCTTACAAAGAAGGAGAGGCATTGGCTGGCTATAGGGGTGGAGGAGGCTGGATTTATTTTTACACTAAACAATATTCGAAAAGGAGAAGCTTCATCCTGATGCAGCCTCCAACTCTCAGGTGAAGACTCCAGGCAATTACCGCCAAAAAGGAGTCGCTTCATCCTGATGTTGCTTCCAGCTCTCAGGTGAGCGTCCCAGACCACACTACAAAATGTAGCTATGAACTTAAAATATACCAGAGTTTACTGTCACTTCATTAACATCTTACATAGGAGAGGCATTGGCCGGCTATAGGGGTAGAGGAGGCCGGATTTATTTTTACACTAAACAATATCTGAAAAAGAGTTGCTTCATCCTGATGTAGCTTCTAGCTGTCAGGTGAGCTCCCTTGACAATTACCGCCAAAAAGGAGTCGCTTCATCCTGATGTAGCTTCCAGCTCTCAGGTGAGCGCCCCCGACCACACTACAAAATGTACCTACAAAATTAAAATATACCAGAGTTTACTGTCACTTCATTTACACCTTACATAGAAGGAGAGGCATTGGCCGGCTATAAGGGTGGAAGAGGCTGGATTTATTTTTACACTAAACAATATTCAAAAAGGAGAAGCTTCATCCTGATGCAGCCTCCAGCTCTCAGGTGAAGACTCCAGACAATTACCGCCAAAAAGGAGTCGCTTCATCCTGATGTAGCTTCCAGCTCTCAGGTGAGCGCCCCAGAACAGACTACAAAATGTAGCTACGAACTTAAAATATACCAGAGTTCACAGTCATTTCATTAACATCTTACAAAGAAGGAGAGGCATTGGCCGTCTATAGGGGTGGAGGAGGCCGGATTTATTTTTACACTAAAGAATATCCGAAAAGGAGTCGCTTGATCCTGATGTAGCTTCTAGCTCTCAGGTGAGCACCCTTGACAATTACCGCCAAAAAGGAGTTGCTTCATCCTGATGTAGCTTCTAGCTCTCAGGTGAGCACCCCAGACAATTACTGCCAAAAGGAGTCACTTCATCCTGATGTAGCTTCCAGCTTGGAAGGTTAGCGCCCCAGACCAGACTACATAATGTAGCTACAAAATTAAATATACCAGAGTTTACTGTCAGTTCATTTACATACTACAAAAAAGGAGAGGCATTGGCCGGCTATAGGGGCTATATTTATTTTTACACTAAACAATATCCGAAAAGGAGAAGATTCATCCCAATTACCGCCCAAAAGGAGTTTCTTCATCCTGATGTAGCTTCTAGCTCTCAGGTGAGAGCCCCACACCAGACTACAAAATGTAGCTACGAACTTAAAATATACCAGAGTTTACTGTCATTTCATTAACATATTACAAAGAAGGAGAGGCATTGGCCGGCTATAGGGGTGGAGGAGGCCGAATTTATTTTTACACTAAACAATATCTGAAAAGGAATCGCTTCATCCTGACGCAGCTTCCAGCTCTCAGGTAAGTGCCCTTGATAATTACCGCCGAAAAGGAGTTGCTTCATTCTGATGTAGCTTCTAGCTCTCAGGTGAGCACCCCAGACAATTACGTCCGAAAAGGAGTCGCTTCTTCCTGATGTAGCTTCCAGCTCTCAGGTGAGAGCCGCACACCAGACTACAAAATGTAGCTACAAAATTAAATATACCAGAGTTTACTGTCAGTTCATTTACATACTACAAAAAAGGAGAGGCATTGGCCGGCTATAGGGGTGGTGGAGGCCAGATTTATTTTTACACTAAACAATATCCGAAAAGGAGAAGCTTCATCCTGATGCAGCCTCCGGCTCTCAGGTGAAGTCTCCAGACTATTACTGCCAAAAAGGAGTCGCTTCATCTTGATGTAACTTCTAGCTCTCAGGTGAGCACCCCAATTAAGGCCAAAAAGGTTTTCTTCATCCTGATCTAGCTTCTAGCTCTCAGGTGAGTGCCCCAGACAATTACCACCGAAAAGGAGCTGCTTCATCCTGATGTAGCTCCTAGCTCCCAGGTGAGAGCCCCACACCAGACTACAAAATGTAGCTACGAACTTAAAATATTCCAGAGTTTACTGCCATTTCATTAACATTTTACAAAGGAGAGGCATTAGCCGGGTATAGAGGTGGAGGAGGCCGGATTTATTTTTACACTAAACAATATCCGAAAAGGAGTCACTTCATCCCGATGTAGCTTCTAGCTCTCAGGTGAGAGCCCCAGACCAGACTACAAAATGTAGCTACAAACTTAAAATATGCCAGAGTTTACTGTCACTTCATTTACATCTTACAAAAAAGGAGAGGCATTGGTCGGCTATAGGGGTGGAGGAGGCCGGATTTATTTTTACACTAAACAATATCTGAAAAAGAGTCGCTTCATCCTGATGTAGCTTCTAGCTCTCAGGTGAGTGGCCTTGACAATTACAGATGAAAAGGAGTTGCTTCATCCTAATGTAGCTTCTAGCTCTCGGGTGAGCACCCCAGACAATTTTCCGCCAAAAAGGAGTCGCTTCATCCTGATGTAGCTTCCAGCTCTCAGGTGAGCGCCCCCGACCAGACTACAAAATGTACCCACAAAATTAAAATATACCAGAGTTTACTGTCACTTTAGTTACATCTTACAAAGAAGCAGAGGCATTGGCCAGCTATAGGGGTGGAGGAGGCTGGATTTATTTTTACACTAAACAATATCTGAAAAGGAGAAGCTTCATCCTGATGCAGCCTCCAGCTCTCAGGTGAAGACTCCAGACTATAACCGCCAAAAAGGAGTGGCTTCATCTTGATGTAGCTTCTAGCCCTCAGGTAAGCACCCCAATTATCTCCGAAAAGGTGTTTCTTCATCCTGATCTAGCTTCTAGCTCTCAGGTGAGCATCCCAGACAATTACCACTGAAAAGGAGTCGCTTCATCCTGATGTAGCTTCTAGCTCTCAGGTGAGAGCCCCACACCAGACTACAAAATGTAGCTATGAATTTAAAATATTCCAGAGATTACTGTCATTTCATTAACATTTTACAAAGAAGGAGAGACATTGGCCAGCTATAAGGGTGGAGGAGGCCAGATTTATTTTTACACTAAACAATATCCAAAAAGAAGAAGATTCATCCTGATGCAGCCTCCAGCTCTGAGGTTAAAACTCCAGACAATTACCGCCGAAAAGGAGTCGCTTCATCCTGATGTAGCTTCTAGCTCTCAGGTGAGCGTCCCAGACAATTACCACCGAAAAGGAGTCTCTTCATCCTGATGTAGCTTCTAGCTCTCAGGTGAGAGCCCCTACACCAGACTACAAAATGAAGCTACGAACTTAATATACTAGAGTTTACTGTCATTTCATTAACATCTTACAAAGAAGGAGAGGCATTGGCTGGCTATAGGGGTGGAGGGGGCTGGATTTATTTTTACAATAAACAATATCTGAAAAAGAGTCGCTTCATCCTGATGTAGCTTCTAGCTCTCAGGTGAGCGCCCCAATTACCACCGAAAAGGAGTTTCTTCATCCTGATGTAGCTTCTAGCTCTCAGGTGAGCGCCCCAGACCAGTCTACAAAATATAGCTACAAAATTAAAATATACCAGAGTTTACTGTCACTTCATTTACATCTTACAAAGTAGGTGAGGCATTGGCCGGCTATAGGGGTGGAGGAGGCCGGATTTATTTTTACACTAAACAATATCCGAAAAGGAGAAGATTCATCCTGATGCAGTCTCCAGCTCTCAGGTGAAAACTCAAGACAATTAGCGCTGAAAAGGAGTTGTTTCATCCTGATGAAGCCTCTAGCTCCCAGGTGAGTGCCCCAATTACCGCCAAAAAGGAGATTCTTCATCCTGATGTAGCTTCTAGCTCTCAGCTGAGCACCCCAGACAATTACAGCCGAAAAGGATTTGCTTCATCCTGATGTAGCTTCCAGCTCTCAGGTGAGCGCCCCACACCAGACTACAAAATGTAGCTACAAAATAAAAATATACAGAGTTTACTGTCACTTCATTTATATCTTACAAAGAAGGAGAGGCATTGGCCGGCTATAGATGTGGAGGAGGCCGGATTTATTTTTACACTAAACAATATCTGAAAAAGAGTCGCTTCATCCTGATGTAGCTTCTAGTTTTCAGGTGAGTGCCCTTAACAATTACTGCCGAAAAATAGTTGCTTCATTCTGATGTATACCAAAGTTTAATGTCATTTCATTAACATCTTACAAAGAAGGAGAGGCATTGGCCGGCTATAGGGGTGGAGGAGGCCTGATTTATTTTTACACTAAACAATATTCGATAAGGAGAAGCTTCATCCTGATGCAGCCTCCAGCTCTCAGGTGAAGACTTCAGACAATTACCGCCAAAAAGGAGTTGCTTCACCCTGATGAAGCTTCTAGCTCTCAGGTGAGCGCCCCAATTACCGCCAAAAAGGAGTTTCTTCATCCTGAT
The DNA here is from genome assembly GCF_042186555.1 of Aquarana catesbeiana. Taxonomy (NCBI): domain Eukaryota; kingdom Metazoa; phylum Chordata; class Amphibia; order Anura; family Ranidae; genus Aquarana; species Aquarana catesbeiana. The sequence goes on from NC_133334.1 coordinate 121,020,740, forward strand.
GTAGCTTCTAGCTCTTAGGTGAGCACCCCAGACAATTACCGTAAAAAAGTAGTCGCTTCGTCCTGATGTAGAATCCAGCTCTCAGGTGAGCGCCCCACACCAGACTACAGAATGTAGCTACAAAATAAAAATATACCAGAGTTTATTGTCACTTCATTTATATCGTACAAAGAAGGAGAGGCATTGGCCGACTATAGGGGTGGAGGAGGCCGGATTTATTTTTACACTAAACAATATCCGAAAAGCAGAAGATTCATCCTGATGCAGCCTCCAGCTCTGCGGTTAAAACTCCAGACAATTACCGCCGAAAAGGAGTCGCTTAATCCTGATGTAGCTTCTAGCTCTCAGGTGAGCACCCCAATTTCTGCCGAAAAGGAGTTTCTTCATCCTTATGTAGCTTCTAGCTCTCAGGTGAGCACCCCAGACAATTACCACCGAAAAGGAGTAGCTTCATCCTGATGTAGCTTCTAGCTCTCAGGTGAGCGCCCTTAGCAATTACCGCCGAAAAGGAGTTTCTTCATCCTGATGTAGCTTCTAGCTCTGAGGTGAGGGCCCTACACCAGACTACAAAATGTAGCTACAAACTTAAAATATACCAAAGTTTACTTTCATTTCATTAACATCTTACAAAGAAGGAGAGGCATTGGCCGGCTATAGGGGTGGAGGAGGCCGGATTTATTTTTACACTAAACAATATCCAAAATGGAATTGATTCATCCTGACGCAGCCTCCAGATCTCTGAGGAGCACCCCAGACAATAAACACAGAAAAAGTAATCGCTTCATCCTGATGTAGCCTCTAGCTCTCAGGTGAGCGCACCAGACAAGACTACAAAATGTAGCTACAAACTAGAGTTTACTGTCACTTCATTAACATCTTACAAAGGAGAGGCATTGGCCGGCTATAGATGTGGAGGAGGCCGGATTTATTTTTACACTAAACAATATCTGAAAAAGAGTCGCTTCGTTCTGATGTAGCTTCTAGCTCTCAGGTGAGCACCCCATACAATTACGGCCGAAATGGAGTCACTTCATCCTGATGTAGCTTCCAGCTCTCAGGTGAGAGCCCCACACCAGACTACAAAATGTAGCTACAAAATAAAAATATACCAGAATTTACTGTCACTTCATTAACATCTTACAAAGGAAAGGAATTGGCCGGCTATAGGGGTGGAGGAGGCCAGGTTTATTTTTCCACTAAACAATATCTGAAAAAAGAGTCTCTTCATCCTGATGTAGCTTCTAGCTCTCAGGTACGCGCCCTTAGCAATTACCGCCAAAAAGGAGTTTCTTCATACTGATGTAGCTTCTAGCTCTCAGGTGAGAGCACTACACCAGACTACAAAATGTAGCTACGAACTTAAAATATACCAAAGTTTACTGTCATTTCATTAACATCTTACAAAGAAGGAGAGGCATTGGCCGGCTATAGGGGTGGAGGAGGCCGGATTTATTTTTACACTAAACAATATCCGAAAAGGAGAAGCTTCATCCTGATGCAGCCTCCGGCTCTCAGGTGAAGACTGCAGACAATTACCACCAAAAAGGAGTTGCTTCATCCTGATGAAGCTTCTAGCTCTCAGGTGAGCGCCCCAATTACCGCCAAAAAGGAGTTTCTTCGTCCTGATGTAGCTTCCAGCTCTCAGGTGAGCGCCCCACACCAGACTACAAAATGTAGCTACAAAATAAAAATATACCAGAGTTTACTGTCACTTCATTTACATCTTACAAAGAAGGAGAGGCATTGGCCGGCTATAGGGGTGGAGGAGGCCGGATTTATTTTTACACTAAACAATATCCGAAAAGCAGAAGATTCATCCTGATGCAGCCTCCAGCTCTGCGGTTAAAACTCCAGACAATTACCGCCGAAAAGGAGTCGCTTCATCCTGATGTAGCTTCTAGCTCTCAGGTGAGCACCCCAATTTCCACTAAAAAGGAGTTTCTTTATCCTGATTAGGGATGAGCCGAACACCCCCCTGTTCGGTTCGCACCAGAACATGCGAACAGGAAAAAAGTTTGTTCGAACACGCGAACACCGTTAAAGTCTATGGGACATGAACCTGAATAATCAAAAGTGCTAATTTTAAAGGCTAATATGCAAGTTATTGTCATAAAAAGTGTTTGGGGACCTGGGTCCTGCCCCAGGGGACATGGATCAATGCAAAAAAAAGTTTTAAAAACGGCCGTTTTTTCAGGAGCAGTGATTTTAATAATGCTTAAAGTCAAACAATAAAAGTGTAATATCCCTTTAAATTTCGTACCTGGGGGGTGTCTATAGTATGCCTGTAAAGGGGCGCATGTTTCCTGTGTTTAGAACAGTCTGACAGCAAAATGACATTTTGAAGGAAAAAACTCATTTAAAACTACCCGCGGCTATTGCATTGCCGACAATACACATAGAAGTTCATTGATAAAAACAGCATGGGAATTCCCCAAAGGGGAACCCCGAACCAAAATTAAAAAAAAAAAAAATTACGTGGGAGTCCCCCTAAATTCCATACCAGGCCCTTCAGGTCTGGTATGGATATTAAGGGGAACCCCCGGCCAAAATAAAAAAAAAAAATGACATGGGATTCCCCCTAAATTCCATACCAGACCCTTCAGGTCTGGTATGGATTTTAAGGGGAACCCCGCGCCAAAAAAAAAAAAAAAAAAACGGCGTGGGGTCCCCCCAAAAATCCATACCAGACCCTTATCCGAGCACGCAACCTGGCAGGCCGCAGGAAAAGAGGGGGGGGACGAGAGTGCGGCCCCCCCTCCTGAACCGTACCAGGCCACATGCCCTCAACATTGGGAGGGTGCTTTGGGGTAGCCCCCCCAAAACACCTTGTCCCCATGTTGATGAGGACAAGGGCCTCATCCCCACAACCCTGGGTCGCACTCTCGTCCCCCCCTCTTTTCCTGCGGCCTGCCAGGTTGCGTGCTCGGATAAGGGTCTGGTATGGATTTTTGGGGGGACCCCACGCCGTTTTTTTTTTTTTTTTTTGGCGCGGGGTTTCCCTTAAAATCCATACCAGACCTGAAGGGTCTGGTATGGAATTTAGGGGGAACCCCACGTCATTTTTTTTTTTTTAATTTTGGCCGGGGTTCCCCTTAATATCCATATCAGACCTGAAGGGTCTGGTATGGAATTTAGGGGGAACCCCACGTCATTTTTTTTTAAAATTTTGGCCGGGGTTCCCCTTAATATCCATATCAGACCTGAAGGGCCTGGTATGGAATTTAGGGGGACTCCCACGTCTTTTTTTTTTTAATTTTGGTTCGGGGTTCCCCTTTGGGGAATTCCCATGCCGTTTTTATCAATGAACTTCTATGTGTATTGTCGGCAATGCAATAGCCGCGGGTAGTTTTAAATGAGTTTTTTCCTTCAAAATGTCATTTTGCTGTCAGACTGTTCTAAACACAGGAAACATGCGCCCCTTTACAGGCATACTATAGACACCCCCCAGGTATGAAATTTAAAGGGATATTACACTTTTATTGTTTGACTTTAAGCATTATTAAAATCACTGCTCCTGAAAAAACGGCCGTTTTTAAAACTTTTTTTTGCATTGATCCATGTCCCCTGGGGCAGGACCCAGGTCCCCAAACACTTTTTTTTTTTTTTTTTTTTTTTGAGTTTTAAGAAAAAGTTTATTGAAGATCAATAACATACAATTTATGAAAAATATTCCATAACATACAGGAGACTAACAGAGAATGTATCCTGTCACAGCTATCGCCATATCCAAGAAGGTAGCATAAATTGTAGATAAACTAGTATTGCGAAAGGACACTTTGCACAATGAAAGTTAAATCATCCAGCAAAAACAATCAAGTAGGGAGTCAAGACAGTCGGGAGGTGCCACCCCCAGAAAGCAATCACAGAGAGAGCAAAATTGTTACTTTCTGGTGCTATAACCTCTCTATCCCCCCTAGGTGCCCAAACGCCCCACCCCTATGGGCTCTTACTGTTGAGACGTCTGGGGGGTTCCCAGGGGCTCTAAACCTAGGCACTGACACCGTCAACTGAAGGAGTTGGTTGTTCCTGAGGGGGAGAACACCTTCCCGACCGTCCACCCTCCACATAAATAAAGAGAACAAACTAAAATACTTCAGTAATGCTTTTTCAGAAGTGACTATTTGTCAATCGGGGTACGGGCAGAAGGCCCAGAAGAAGAGGAGAGAAAACGTGGGAAAGGGAGGGTGCAGTTAGAGAGGTAGAGGTCAGTGAGGAGGGGAAAGGTTCCGGGACGTCTGTCCCATACCAGGGAGGATTGGAATATCGCAGAACGTGGCCCATGGTTCCTAAGTAGTATTAAATCTTTCAATTTTATCAGTCAGCTTCGCCACTATAAGCTCTTGTGCCATAATCCACGAGATTTTTCTTTTGCAAGCCTGAAAGGAGACTGAGGGCTTCTTCCAGGCTTTTGCCAAGGTAATCTTAGCTCCCACCAGAATGAAGAAAGAAAGTACTTGTGACCGTTTAGTCAGATTAGGTATGTATTGATTTAGTAGAGTGATCATAGGATTAGGGGCGATCGTTTCTCCTGTTAGGGAACTAATTGTGCGAAAAATTTTCTTCCAAAAGGATCTGATGCGAGGGCAAGTCCACCATACATGAAACATTGAGCCCTCTAGCTCACATCCTCTAAAGCACAGCGGGGAAGTTCCCGGATAAATTAATGCCAATCTAGAAGGGACATAATACCACCTATTCATAACTTTTAAGCTAGCTTCTATTAAGGAAACGTTGCACATACCTTTCGATGACGCAACGAAACCCGGAACCAATCAGAGGCAGTCCAGACGCAGCCCGTGTCCTCCTCCCAGGCCCGAGCGTAAGCTGGTTTATCCGAGTGCGATTGAAGTGCTGCATAAATTAGGGAGATACCCCCCTCTGGTCCATGGAGTCAGTGCACCATTGCGCATAAGGTGTTATATAGGGAGGATCCTTCCTGGAGGACCAGATAGTGTGTAAAAAGTGGAAAATTTGCGAATATCTGAACCTTTCCGAATCCGGCATACCTAGATTTTTCTTACATTGGGCCAGAGTGAGAGGGCCCTTGGAGGACAAAAAGTGCCCTATACGGTAGAGGCCCTTGTCTGTCCACCAGTGGAATGCCCGAATGTTAAGTCCCGGAGGGAACTTCGGGTTATGGAAAAGGTGAGCCAGTGGTTTCAGTTGAGAGATCAAGGAGTGATTCATGTAGAGTTTGGTGCATAGAGCTATCGAGTGGGATAGGGTGGGGGCCATAATAGCTGGCCTACTTCTGGTGTCTGACCATAAAAGGTAATCGATAGTATTAAGGGGGATCGCTTTCCTTTCCATTGCGACCCAATCCGGTTTGTAGTTCCTGGAGTAAATTATTGATAATTGTGCTAATTGAGCTGCCTGATAGTAACCCCACAAATCTGGCAGACCCAGACCCCCCTGTGATTTTAGGCGTACTAAAATGCTGGATGGGCATCTGTAACCCTTGTTACCCCAAACAAAGCGGGTTATGTCAGACTGGAAGTTACTGAGGAAGCGTTTCCTTATGGGAATCGGGAGCGAACGGAAAGGATATAAAAGGCGTGGGAGGACCGTCATCTTGACTGCATGCACCCTACCTAGCCAGGATAGACCACTTCTAGACCACTTAGTCAGGTCTGCTCTGCATTTATGAATCATCGGTGGGTAATTAGCATTCAAGAGATTATTTATGTCCGAAGTCAGTTTAATCCCTAGGTAAGGGAGTGTGGCTGGTGCCCATGAAAAGTCAAAGTTGTTTGAAAGATGAGCGAGAGAGTCGCTAGGTACTGTTATATTTAAAGCCATGGATTTAGACAGGTTTACTTCTAAACCGGAAATCGCCGTGAACTCCTTCAGCGTCTTATAAATCATAGGCGTAGAGACCAAAGGGGAAGTAATATAAAGTAGGAGGTCGTCCGCGTAGAGCACACACTTGTGTTCCTGGCCCCCACACATCACCCCCTTAATGTCAGGATTCGATCTGATCGCTATGGCCAGCGTTTCGATGGCCATAGCGAAAAGCAGGGGCGAGAGAGGGCATCCCTGCCTGGTACCCCTACTGATCTTGAGAGACGATGAGTATCTGCCCATCAGTCTCACTTGAGCAGAAGGGTTAGAATAAAGTGAGTTGATTAAGTTCAAAAAATGATTACCAAAACCCCATCTCCATAGGATACCAGACAGGTAGGCCCAGTCCACTGAGTCAAAGGCTTTGTTTAAATCAATCGAGAGGAGAAAGCCTTTCTGCGGGGATCCCCCATCCCACTGCGACTGTAGGAGTGAAATTATATCTATGGAACGGCGGATCTGGTCCGGGCCCTGTCTCCCGGGAATAAATCCCACCTGGTCCCCATGTATATATGATGGGATGAAGCTCCCTATTCTGTTTGCCAGTATCTTAGTCATAATTTTGATGTCGTTATTTATCAGCGAGATGGGTCGATAGTTGCTCACCTCACTGGCGTCTTTGCCCTGTTTTGGTATAACTGAAATATATGCTGAGTTAAGGTCAGTATCGAGATGTGAACCCTCCCGAAGTGCATTGAATAGTTTCGTCAGATAATGGGCTAGACAGGTGCCAAATTTCTTATAGTAACCATTTGAAAAACCGTCAGGGCCTGGTGAGGAGCCCACCTTTAATGTTTTGATGGTGTCCAGGACTTCCTGGATTGAGAAGGGATCCTCGAGGAGGTCCCTGTGTTCCGGTGACAGAGTAGGTAGGGTAAGGAAGTCCAGGAACAAACTCTGCGAACCTCGGGGTGGGGAGAATTTCGGATTGTAAAGATCTGAATAGAATTTATGGAAAGCTGCCATAATCTTTTCGGGATTTTGGGTCAAGTCGCCTGTGGGTAGTCTAATTTTCGGGAATGCCAAAGAGCGGGGTTTGGGGCTTAGTTTGACTGCCAGTTTAGATCCTATTTTGTCCTTTTGGGAATAAAGCTTAGCCCCCGACCATCTAAGGTGTTTTTCAGCTGCTGTAGTCAGTTGTAGGTTTAGGAGGGTTCTGGCTTTCTCCAGATTTTCTAAGGATTTAGGTGAGGGGTTCTGCTTATGTGCTTTCGTAGCTTTATGAAAATCTTCAGTTAGTCTGAGTGTGTCTACTCTGTGCTCTGCTTTAAGTTTGGATGACATTTATATCAGTTTCCCTCTAATTACTGACTTGTGGGCCGCCCAGACCGTTACCGGGGAAACCTCACCGGTCGCATTAATTTGAAAATATTCATTAATGGCTTCTTCAACTAGGGAACATTGAACTGGGTCACTCAGTAGGGATTCCTGCAGACGCCAGCGAGGTGAGCTCCCTGCGCCCCCAGACCTTTTTAGGATGAGTGTCACCATCGAATGGTCGGATAAGGGAGTATCTACTATCCTAGATCTTCTGACCAATGGGATTGTTGCTGAGCGTGTGAAAATGTGGTCTATCCTGGCATAGGAATTATGCGGTGCCGAAAAGTGGGTGTAATCTTTCGTACGTGGGTTAGTCTCTCTCCAGATATCAATCATACCCGCCTCATGAAGCAACCTTGCAATTTTGACGCTCTGTCTGGAGGGGCGTCTAGAATTCTGCTTGTCCCCAGAAGACTTATCAATGGAGAAGTCAAATGCCGTGTTGGAGTCTCCTCCCACAATGATCGTGCCTCGCAGATGGGGTTTAAGTTTATGTAAAAGTGATTCAAAAAAGGTTTTCTGTCCACTATTAGGGGAGTAGTAGGAGACAAAAGAATATAGATCCCCATCAATATGGCCAGACACCAGAATATACCGGCCTTGAGGGTCAATTATTACCTCTGATTGTGAAAGATTAACGTGTTTGGCAAAGCAGATAGCTACTCCTTTGGTTTTATTATCTCCGGAAGCTAAGAAAAATTGTGGGAAGCGTTGGTGGAGAAAGGAAGGCTTATATGTAGAAGGAAAATGTGTCTCTTGGATGAGGAGGACATCCGCATGCATGGAGTGATATAGTTGGAATAATTTCCTACGTTTTATGGGGGAATTCAGGCCCTGCGTATTGTGAGAAATTATGTTAAGTGAGGGTGTAGAAACGGGAGTGTCAGCCATGAACCAGAGGAGGTGCGTCCATGTAAAAAAACACTGGCTTACCCCTATTGAGCGTGGGTATCCAATCAAGCAGCCCGACGAATCCTTGGGCCAAATAATGCGAACCTGCTGTGGGAGGACACGAACCTGCCCGGAACCTTGATGTGCTCAGATGAGCAAGGAGGAAAGTAGGGGAGAAAAGAAGGAAAGAAGAGAGGGAGGGAGGCAAAAGCATACCATTAGTCTGAAGTATATACATTACAAAACAATAAAATCCCTGAGAACCATGAGCCGAGGGGTCCTTGCCCCCCTTCTCACCCCTGAGTCGAAGTGAACTCATCACCTCAACTCCCTAACCCTAAGAGGACCAGATGCCCCAGCTAGGGGATCTGGTAAAGGAAACCAAGTGCGCCTGCTGTGTACCTGGATTCCACTGGAGGCGTGCTGGGTCCACCACAGCCCCGACGCCTAAAAAAAAGGAAAAAGAATAACTGAAGGCCAATCTGAGGCCTATGCTGAGTAATGCCCTGAACGAGCCATCCAAAAAGAGATTACTACTAAGAATCTAGTGGATCACTGTATATGAAAAACCTTGCCCTTTTGGCGCCCCGTTCCCCAGTCAATGAGACTGGGAACCCAGGAAAGCCATCAGGTGTCAAACTGGAGTAGAGCCTGGGCTCCGAATGGATAGTAAATGGAGACTGTATCCCAAGAGACTCACCCTTCACACCGCCCGCGATGATCCCATCGCCGACCGTGCGAAGAGGCAGCCAGTAATCACAGAAATCCTGAAAATACTAGGATATTAAAAAAAAAAAAAAGGAGATATAAACATAACAACCTAGAACTCCCATAACCTGTTCAAGAGCCCCAAATAGCGTGAGACTTCGTGTCCTACCCTAAAGGGGCTAAGCGAGGAGAAAAATGACTCACATGTATATACTAGCTTAACAAAAATAAAGAAAAAGTAAAGGAGACTGTAGGGGCGTACTACCCCCTTCCCTCCCCCACGTCTGAGTCCGACACCATCGGGTGTAGGTGACTTCCCGTCTGTTACCAACTTGGACCGAGTCCCCCTCCCAAACATAGTTGATAGAGATAAAGATGCCCAGTAAACCATTTAGTGATGGGGGATACTTGGAAGGCCCAAAAGAGATCTGTGTCCGGACTGGGGGGAAAAACAGCAAGTCTCCAGGTAGTGACAAAAATCCTGATCATAGCCGGACAGTCATGTCGGAGCATTTTCTTTGGATCGTTTGTGGCTTGATTGGAGCCAGGTGGGTTGCAGCGGGCTCGCTGGTGGGGGTCTTTTGGAGGACAATGATGATCCCTTGGTTGACTTGGTGTTAGGGGGTTCCTGCACAATTAGGCCCAGGTGCAAAAACAAGCGCTCTCCTTCTGCAAATGATGAGAATGCGTAGTTCTTATTTCTGTAGGAAAAATTCAAACGGAGCGGGAAGGACCACCTATATGTGATTTCTTTTTCCGTAAGGATCTGCAGGAGCGGTTTAAGTGCACGCCTCTTCTGTACCGTGTATGGCGATAAGTCGGCAAACACCTGTAGTTTGTGTCCCCTTAGCATTAGATTTTCTGAAAGCCTGGATTTCTTCATGACTTCCTCCTTCACCGAATAAAAGTGTGGTTTCACGATGATATCTCGAGGGAGACCGTCTGAGCGGGGGGGTTGTAGGGCCCTGTGTGCCCTATCCAGTTCCAAACGATGTTCAGGTATGCCTGGAATGAGAGCCTGAATCAGGGATTTTACAGCAGCATGCACATCTTTTTCAGACTCAGGGAGCCCCCTGAGTCTAAAGTTATAACGCCTGGACCTGTTCTCGAGGTCATCGATCTTTGCATACGCCGCTTCTAGCTGGTCCTGAACATCCTGAATTCTGGCTGCGTTCTGGTTAATCCTCGCCACTGACTGATCTGCTTTCTTTTCTATATTGTCCATTCTCAGACCTATTTGCTGCAGGTCAGCATGGATGGAAGAGGTAATTTGGGCTGCATTTGCTGCTAAGCTTTTAGAAAGCAGCAGAGAGAAAGCTGTCATCATGGAGGGGAAATCATTTGGAGAGGGGATGGCAGCCATTTCCTCACTCACTGACAGGAGCATGCCTGTGTGTGGGTCAAGCATGGGTGTGGAGGGGAGGCCGTCATTCATTCTGAGCAATAGGGACTCTGTTGAGGCAGGAGAAGCAGCCCATTCCCGGGGGGGAGATGAGGTACCTGGAGATTGTGGCGGTTGTGAGTCCTGGTCCGCGATGGAGGCCTCAGGATCCTCCGTGCTGTGTAGGCCGCGCGCCGCCATCTTGGCATAGCTGAGGGGGGCGGCCGCCGCCGCCATCCGGTCGCTCAGGTTCCTCCGCACTTGAGACTCCCCAGCGTCTCCCCCACCCGATCCACCCGGTGGCTGTCTCACGGGCTCGTTCTGCGGGCTCCGGCGGCTATCGGCGGGCTGTGGTGGAGCGGAGCTCTAGAAGGCAGCGGCCATCTTGCGAGCTCCCGCGCATGCACCTTCCCCCAAACACTTTTTATGACAATAACTTGCATATTAGCCTTTAAAATTAGCACTTTTGATTTCTCCCATAGACTTTTAAAGGGTGTTCCGCGGCATTCGAATTTGCCGCGAACACCCCAAATTGTTCGCTGTTCGGCGAACTTGCAAACAGCCAATGTTCGAGTCGAACATGAGTTCGACTCGAACTCGAAGCTCATCCCTAATCCTGATGTAGCTTCTAGCTCTCAGGTGAGCACCCCAGACAATTACCACCGAAAAGGAGTCGCTTCATCCTGATGTAGCTTCTAGCTCTCAGGTGAGCACCCCAGACAATTACCATAAAAAAGGAGTCGCTTCGTCCTGATGTAGCTTCCAGCTCTCAGGTGAGCGCCCCACACCAGACTACAAAATGTAGCTACAAAATAAAAATATACCAGAGTTTACTGTCACTTCATTTACATTTTACAAAAAAGGAGAGGCATTGGCCGGCTATAGAGGTGGAGGAGGCCTGATTTATTTTTACACTAAACAATATACGAAAAGGAGAAGATTCATCCTGATGCAGCCTCCAGCTCTGCGGTTAAAACTCCAGACAATTACCGCCGAAAAGGAGTCGCTTTATCCTGATGTAGCTTCTAGCTCTCAGGTGAGTGCCCCAATTTCTGCCGAAAAGGAGTTTCTTCATCCTAATATAGCTTCTAGCTCTCAGGTGAGCGCCCCAGACAATTACCACCGAAAAGGAGTTGCTTCATCCTGATGTAGCTTCTAAGAGCCCCACACCAGACTACAAAATGTAGCTATGAACTTAAAATATACCAGATTTTTCTGTCATTTCATTAACATCTTACAAAGAAGGAGAGGCATTGGCCGGCTATAGGGGTGGAGGAGGCCGGATTTATTTTTACACTAAACAATATCAGAAAAGGAATTGCTTCATCCTGACGCAGCCTCTAGCTCTCAGGTGAGCACCCCAGACAATTTCCCCTTCAAAAGGACTTGCTTCATCCTGCTGTAGCTTCTAGCTCTCAGATGAGCACCCCAGACAATTACCGCCGAAAAGGAGTCGCTTCATCCTGATGTAGCTTCCAGCTCTCAGGTGAGCACCCCAGAACAGTCTACAAAATGTAGCTACAAAATTAAAATATACCAGAGTTTACTGTTACTTCATTTACATCTTACAAAGTAGGTGAGGCATTGGCCGGCTATATTGGTGGAGGAGGCCGGATTTATTTTTACACTAAACAATATCGGAAAAGAAGAAGCTTCATCCTGATGCAGCATCCAGTTCTCAAGTGAAGACTCCAGACAATTACCGCTGAAAAGGAGTCGCTTCATCCTGATGTAGCTTCTAGCTCTCAGGTGAGTGCACAATTACCTCCGAAAAGGAGTTTCTTCATCCTGATGTAGCTTCTAGCTCCCAGGTGAGCGCCCCACACCAGACTACAAAATGTAGCTATGAACTTAAAATATACCAGTTTACTGTCATTTCATTAACATCTTACAAAGGAGAGGCATTGGCCAGCTATAGGGGTAGAGGAGTCCGGATTTATTTTTACACTAAACAATATCCGAAAAGGAGTCGCTTCATCCTGATGCAGCCTCCAGCTCTCAGGTGAGCACCGCAGACAATTACCACCGAAAAGAAATCGCTTCATCCTGATGTAGCTTCTAACTCTCAGGTGAGCACCCCAGACCAGACTATAAAATGTAGCTACAAACTTAAAATATACCAGAGTTTACTGTCACTTCATTTCATCTTACAAAGGAGAGGTATTGGCCAGCTATAGGGGTGGAGGAGGCCAGATTTATTTTTACCCTAAACAATATCTGAAAAAGAGTCGCTTCATCCTGATGTAGCTTCTAGCTCTCCGGTGAGTGCCTTTGACAATTACTGTCGAAATGGAGTTGCTTCATCCTGATGTAGCTTCTAGCTCTCAGGTGAGTGCCCCAGACAATTACCACCGAAAAGGAATGGCTTCATCTTGATGTAGCTTCCAGCTCTCAGGTGAGCGCCCCAGACCAGACTACAAAATGTAGATATGAACTTAAAATATAACAGAGTTTACTGTCATTTCATTAACATCTTCATGTCGTTTTGCTCCCGAAAAACCAACCGTTTTAAAAACTTTTTTTGCATTGATACATGTCCCCTGGGGCAGGACCCAGGTCCCCGAAAATTTTTTTTGACAATAACTTGCATATTAACCCTTAAAATTAGCACTTTTGATTTCTCCTATAGACAATTCACTATAGCCGACACCGCTATTACTTCATGTTTTTTTTTTCCCTTTAGAAATGTCATTTTGCTCTCGGACTGTTCTAAACATGGGAAAAAAGCGCCACGTTACAGGCATACTATAGACACCCCCCAGGTACGAAATTTAAAGGAATATTTCATTTTTATTGTTTCACTTTAAGCTTTATTAAAATCACTGCTCCCTAAAAAACTGCCGTCTTTAAAACTTTTTTTGCACTGATACATGTCCCCTGGGGCAGGACCCAGGTCCCCAAACACTTTTTATGACAATAACGTGCATATAAGCCTTTAAAACTTTTGATTATTCATGTTCGTGTCCCATAGACTTTAAAGGTGTTCGCGTGTTCAAACAAAGTTTTTGCCTGTTCGCATGTTCTAGATGCGAACCGAATCGGGGGGTGTTCGGCTCATCCCTAGTGAGGAGATGTTTTTTGCAGTGTGTTCAGGGGACAGGCAGCTAGCAGATAGTGAGGAGATGTTTTTTACAGTGTGTTCAGGGGACAGGCTGCTAGCAGATAGGGAGATGTTTGCTATATGTGACAAAAAATGTTGTAGCCTAAAAAATGTGTTGCATCACTTACAGCACCTTAAGATACACAACAGTTGCTTGAACCAACTAACTCACAGTTTGTCACTGGTTTTCTCAACAGAACATTGATACTGCTGTGCATAATTGGTTGGTAAGTATAGTAATGCTATATCTGTACACGTTTAAGTTTAGTTTAGAAAAATGCCACACACACAGACACTCAGTCACCACATACCCACAGACACACACGCACACACACACACACACAGACATAGACAGACACAGAGAGACACACACATCCCCACAACACACTCATTTTTTTTTAAATACGAATCACAAAGGACACTTTGATAATGAATAAGTTAATATGTTGTCCAAATAGAAATAGTGGCGTTATATATCACATCACTCTGATGATGTGTACAAGTGAATACTGTGAAAATAAATGAACTATAAGTGAATGTGATGATTCACCCACTAATACTAGTGGGTCCGTGTAATAATCACCCAATATTCCCTACCAATGATGACCGGGGACCTTTTTAACTTACAAAATAATCTTAAAAGATATGTGATGAAATGAAACCATATAAAGTATAAGAATTAATAGTGACAATAATCCGTACAATAATGAGTAAAAAAAATAATGAAACAAAGTCCATGCAAAGTATTAAGTGTCAAAGAGAGTGAAATGAAGCAATCTTCCTATGCAGTAAAATATCTTCCACCACACCGTCTGTGACTGTGATCCACTCTTATGGAGCCGCACTCACCAGAAAATATTGCCTTGCATTCTCATGCTCGGCAAATAGGCAATAACCTAGCCCCCCGGGGGCTAACCAAGATAAATGAAACCGTGTTCAAGGCGAGTGAAGTTCTTCAATTAGCAGCAATACTCATCATGAAGAATTGTATCCACATGAAAAGAAATACCGTATTTATCGGCGTATAACACGCACTTTTTTCCCCTTAAAATCAGGGGAAAGTCGTGGGTGCGTGTTATACGCCGATCCCCGCTATCGCTATGTGAATGTCGGCGATCGCCGCCGACATTTACATAGCGAGTAGTTTCAAATATGGCGCCGCGGACTTCGGAAGGACTCGGCGGTGCTGAACGAGCGCCGCCGAAATCACAGAGCCGAGATACACATAGTCGGGTGTATTCGGCTCTTTCCGGCGCCGCTCACTGTCACGCCCAGTCCCGCCATTGGACCTGTGTTATGTCCATCATAGGGCGGGACTGGCGGGACTGTGAGCGGCGCCGGAAAGAGCCGAGAACCCTCGGCTATGTGTATCTCGGCGGCGTTCGTTCACTTCCGCCGGCGCCGAGTCTCTCCGAACTCCGCGGCGCCATATTTAAAACTACTTCTATGTGTATGGCGGCGGCGGCAGCGGCAGGAGGCATGGACACTAGGCTGCACTGGGGACAAGGCTGCAGGGACAAGGCTGCACTGGGGACAAGGCTGCATTGATAAGGCTGCACTGGGGACAAGGCTGCATTGATAAGGCTGCACTGGGGACAAGGCTGCATTAATAAGGCTGCACTGGGGACAAGGCTGCATTGACAAGGCTGAACTGGGGACAAGGCTGCACTGACAAGGCTGCACTGGGGACAAGGCTGCATTGACAAGGCTGCACTGGGGCAAAGCTGCACTGAAAAGGCTGCACTGGGGCAAAGCTGCACTGACAAGGCTGCACTGACACTGAAAAGGCTGCAATGACACTGAAAAGGCTGCAGATGAACACTGATGAGGCTGCATTGATGGGCATTTTAATGTAAGTTTCTTTTCCTTAAACTTCCCTCCTAAAAGTTTTTTTCCTTAAAATTCTCTCCTAAACTTGGGGTGCGTGTTATACGCCGGCGCGTGTTATACGCCGATAAATACGGTAAATAATACTTCCAATAGTATGATACGGTAGGAAACACTTATTACAATGCACAATCAAGGTCTTCAATCATTGTACTCACACTTTTCTAATAATAAAAGGCATAAAACTAAAGCTTCATGTGATAAGGCTGTAGCAATGTATTATGGTCATGGCGGACCCGGGATGCAGTGTTTAAACCTCACCCTTCCCCTCGTTGGATCCTCAGCAGCGCGAGGTGGTCTCAACCGACCAGTGCACAGCTCCATAAGAGTGGATCACAGTCACAGACGGTGTGGTGGAAGATTTTACTGCATAGGAAGATTGCTTCATTTCACTCTTTGACACTTAATACTTTGCATGGACTTTGTTTCATTATTTTTTTACTCATTATTGTACGGATTATTGTCACTATTAATTCTTATACTTTATATGGTTTCATTACATCACATATCTTTTAAGATTATTTTATAAGTTAAAAAGGTCCCCGGTCATCATTGGTATGGAATATTTATGAAATTATTACACGGACCCATTAGTATTGATGGGTGAGTCATCACATTCACTTATAGTTCATTTATTTTCACAGTATTCACTTGTACACATCATCAGAGTGATGTGATATATAGCACCACTATTTCTATTTGGAATATCTAATATATTTATTATTTTATACAAGTTGACAGCTTTAAATAATCATTTTTTGATTTTGCACAGAAGCGCAGTGGTGGTTTTTCAGTGCCTTGATGCGCGGCATTTGAACACCAACTTTCTAATATGTTGTCCAGCCTGAAAAGTACTCATTAAAATAAGCTGTGAGGTTAGTTTTATAAAGTAAAACTGGATATGTATTGCTCTATGCCTCACCATACAGATGATGATCTTATTGAACATGATGCATTGCTGTAGATTAAAGGTGCTCTAAGTGATGTGACGTGTTTTTTAGGCTAACACATTTTTCCTCACATACAGCAAACATCTCCTCACTATCCACTAGCTGCCTGTCCCCTAAGCACACTGTAAAAGATGCAGCCAGAAGGACAAGGAGCTGGTTGAACCACCACTGCAGCAGCGTTAGGACATAGGCTACTTCCACAATGTGTATTCAACCGGCTCCTTCTTGTTGGTTATTGGCTGGAACACTGTTTGTTATGTTTTGTTGTAGAGGTTGGCACAGTTTGTTTTTGTTGGCGTTTGTGGAGCCTGAGCTGTCTACTTACAGAGTGTTCGGGGGACAGACAGCTAGCAAATAGTGAGGAGATGTTTTTTACAATGTATTCAGCATTCCCACTCATTTTCTCCAGGAAATGAATTTTCTAGTTGGCATTAACAGTGGCACTAACTGACACCGACTAACTGACATTAATGTACACACAGCACCCCATATTGACAGAAAAACACAGAATTGTTGACATTTTTTCAGATTTATGAAAAAAGAAAAACTGAAATATCACATGGTCCTAAGTATTCAGACCCTTTGCTCAGTATTTAGTAGAAACACCCTTTTGATCTAATACAGCCATGAGTCTTTTTGGGAAAGATGCAACAAGTTTTTCACATATGAATTTGGGGATCCTCTGCCATTCCTCCTTGCAGATCCCCTCCAGTTCTGTCAGGTTGGATGGTAAACGTTGGTGGACAGCCATTTTTAGGTCTCTCCAGAGATGCTCAATTGGGTTTAAGTCAGGGCTCTAGTTGGGCCATTCAAGAACAGTCATGGAGTTGTTGTGAAGCCACTCCTTCATTATTTTAGCTGTGTGCTTAGGGTCATTGTCTTGTTGGAAGGTAAACCTTCGGCCCAGTCTGAGGTCCTGAGCACTCTGGAGAAGGTTTTCGTCCAGGATATCCCTGTGCTTGGCCGCATTCCTCTTTCCCTTGATTGCAACCAGTTGCCCTGTCCCTGCAGCTAAAAAACACCCCCACAGCATGATGTTGCCACCACCATGCTTCACTGTTGAGACTGTATTGGACAGGTGATGAGCAGTGCCTGGTTTTCTCCACACATACCGCTTAGAATTAAGGCCAAAAAGTTCTATCTTGGTCTCATCAGACCACAGAACCTTATTTCTCACTATCTTGGAGTCCTTCAGGTGTTTTTTTAGCAAACTCCATGCGGGCTTTCATGTGTCTTGCACTGAGGAGAGGCTTCCGTTGGGCCATTCTGCCATAAAGCCCCGACTGGTGGAGGGCTGCAGTGATGGTTGACTTTCTACAACTTTTTCCCATCTCCCGACTGCATCTCTGGAGCTCAGCCACGGTGATTTTTGGGTTCTTCTTTACCTCTCACCAAGGCTCTTCTCCCCTGATAGCTCAGTTTGGCCGGACAGCCAGCTCTAGGAAGGGTTCTGGTCGTCCCAAACATCTTTCATTTAAGCATTAAGGAGGCCACTGTGCTCATAGGAACCTTAAGTGCAGCAGAAATTTTTTTGTAACCTTGGCCAGATCTGTGCCTTGCTACAATTCTGTCTCTGAGCTCCTCAGGCAGTTCCTTTGACCTCATGATTCTCATTTGCTCTGACATGCACTGTGAGCTGTAAGGCCTTATATAGACAGGTGTGTGGCTTTCCTAATCAAGTCCAATCAGTATAATCAAACACAGCCGGACTCAAATGAAGGTGTAGCGCCATCTCAAGGATAAGAAGAAATGGACAGCACCTGAGTTAAATATATGAGTGACACAGCAAAGGGTCTGAATACTTAGGACCATGTGATATTTCAGTTTTTTTTTTAATCAATCTGCAAAAATGTCAACAATTCTGTGTTTTTCTGTCAGTATGGGGTGCTGTGTGTACATTAATGAGGAAAAAAATGACCTTAAATGATTTTAGCAAATGGCTGCTATATAACAAAGAGTGAAAAATGTAAGGGGGTCTGAATACTTTCCGTCCCCACTGTATGTGTTCTTCAGTTGTAAAGCGGTAAAAGACTCCCGACACCGTCTGACAGTATAACTAAGGGGCCGGGCCACCTAATGACGTAACTGGATGACCCCCGCCCCCTTGTGACGACATCGACCCAGCATGCCCCAGGTTGATAGCCTGCTGGGCTACATGCTCGGATAAGGGTAAGGGCCATTTTTAAAAACATGTGGGTGTGGGGTTCCCCTTAGAATCAATATCAGACTGGGGAATCCCGCTGACAGCGGATGAGTCATCAGTTGCTAAGGATGTAGTGGCAGCCCGCATCTTAACAACCGCTAATCACAGTTTGTTAAGGAGCCTTTCCTATAAAGAAAAAGCAAAATGCATCAAAAACGTAACACTTGCGTTTTTGGTGTGGGTCCATGGAAGTATATTACACGTAAAATGCAATCTGCTGCAGGAAAAAAACTTTGAGACCCTTTCCAAAAATGCAGCAGCGGAAAAATGTATAGATGTGAACATGTCCCATAGGAAACCATGTTAAATGGACTGTAGTCCAAAAACAGACTAAAAAACAGATAGGTGTGAACCTAGCCTTAGGAGGCTATGTATTTTTAAATGTACACTTGTCCTTTTACTAGTCCCAGCAGGGCACACAAGGGTGGCTCCAAAGGGCCCTTAAAGGGAAAGCCATCCTGAAACTGGAAAATGGCACAAGCACTGATAGGACCAGCTAAAGCAGGAGGAAAGAAGAATGTTTGAAGAGCAAGAGGCAGCATGTAAGGTAAAGCTGGCCATACACTAATTTAAATTTGGCTTGTTGAGCAGATATCAGCAGAATTCGATTAGTGTATGGCAGTCCCTTCTCAACGGAATCAATCATTTGATCAACTTCTGTCAAAGGGAAATGTTGTTCTCAATTAGCAGCTGCAACCGTTGATCAGGATATTCTGACAGTGGTGGATGCAGCTGTCAAAATACAATGTTACATAGGGGGCGTGGCTAGCTGCAGAACGAGCTGGCTGCACTGTGAGGGACCTCTGTAATCACGGACATCCCTGAGCTACACACAAAGCAACAGAAAAGCCCTGGAGACATACCCCGAATCCGGAAAGCGGCAGCAACCTGATGATGATGTCAGCAAAACGAAAAAACAGAGAGGGACCCCGCAAATTAGGTGAATTCCTCGGTCCGTCCAGGACACAGGAGATCAAAGATGGCGCTGACTCCTCCCTCCTTCATCACAGCTCTGTACACAACATTGCAGATTCAGGAGAGGAAGAGGAGACACACAGTGGTCAGCAGCGGTATAGCAGCCTTGACACACAGGCTGAATTTACAAGCCCTCTCAAACAAAGGAGGAGGATTTCTTCTGCTGAAGGTAACAATCCCACACAAGATAATAATTACACACCAGATATAAATCCATATGATGAGAAGCTGAATGCAATCCCCACAGCAGGACAACCCATATTGGACTCCACTATAAAAGATATGATAATCTCCCTAAGAGGCGCACTACAGTATGATATGTTAAATTTCATGCAGAAATCAAAAATGGAAATTGATGCATTAGGAGAGAGAGTGGACTATGTCGAAAATAAAATGTGTGAATTTACATCTGCCCACAATGAAATGGTCCATTCTCACTTTGAGTTAGAAGATGAAGTTAAACATCTCAAAATGAAAATGGCAGACTTAGAAGATCGCGCAAGACGCAATAACGTGAAATTCAGAGGCATACCTGAAAATGTTAAACCACCGGAACTGAAGCGATTTCTTAAAGACATGATTAAAAAATTAATCCCAACAATCCCACATCAACAACTAGAAATCGACAGAGCTCATAGATTGCCCAAACCGCCTCACATTTCAGAAAAACTACCAAGAGACGTCATAGCCAAAATACACTTCTATGAAGTGAAAGATCAACTGATGCAATACGCACTACGAAACTCTCCACTACCTGACCCATTCACAGGTATTGTCTTATATGCAGATCTCTCACAAGCTACGATCCTGGCACGTAAGAACCTAAACTCAATTACCAAGATCCTACGGAATCACAGCATGATTTACAGATGGGGATTCCCTACGAAAATACTCGTAGAACATAAAGGCACCTCATACTCGATCAACAACTTGGAGCAAGGTTTGAAAATCTTACGTTCATGGGGCATTCTCCCAAAAGATGAAGGTATCATATCGGATAAATCCACACCTGGAAAAATGCCTAAGACTGGCAGAAAAATCACAGATGAATCCTCTATACTTGGTAAGATAATATTATACCCTGTATATAGCGACATGCTGCTGTCTTTTTTTTTTTTTTTTTTTTCTCTTTGGAGATTAAAACTCCTCCAAGAGTAACCATCCAAGGTTTTTCTTTTACTGAAGATCAGGGATCCTGATACCTGATTCACCCCGTGTTTTTCCCTGTAAGCCCTGGAAATTAGTACAAGTTCAATGTACACTAGAGTTGCCCCGTAACTCTTTAATTTTTTCTACCTTTTTATGTTTGAGTTAAAAGACTGTGTTTTTTCCTTTCATCTCTTTAAAACCACTTATATTGAATTTATGGTCCAACACCACCATCTACTGGAAGAAAAACATATCTACATCAAATACATTTCCTTTACAACTTATCTGTATATAAAACATACGACTACTTTCAGCAAGTGCACACGAACCTACAATGAATCTTAAACTCTACTCGTTAAATGTAAAAGGACTTAACAGCCCTTACAAAAGAAGAGCTCTGTGGACGGATGCCCTAAAACATGAATGTGACATAATTTGCATCCAGGAGTCCCATTTCGCACTAGATAAAACTCCTAAATTCAACCATCATAAATTTCCTCATATCTTCTTATCCAGCTGCAAAAAAAAGAAAAAAGGAGTGATAACAGCAATCAAAGACACTATCTCTTTCAAGCTTATTAACCTAATAACCAACGCTCAAGGCAGATACATAATCTTGGTGGCTTCAATAGACAATGTAATCTACACAATTGTGAACATCTATGCTCCCAATAAAAATCCGCATCAATTCATCCAAAAGATTCTCAAGAAAACAAGGAAAATACAGAAAGGAAATCTTATATTCTGCGGCGACTTCAATGCACCTATGGACCCCGTTATGGACACCTCCAAGGAAGGAACTATCTCCAGGAAGGGATTATCTCCCATCTTTTCCTCAGAAGACATGTATGATGCCTGGAGATGCATGCACACAACGGAAAGGGACTTCACTTTTTTTTCACATGTTCACAAATCCTATTCTAGAATAGACTACTTCATTGCCGACAAGCTTCTCCTGCCAAAGATCACTAAAGCCTGCATCCACAATATAACTTGGTCCGACCATGCACCAATCACACTTGAAATTAACCAAGGGTTACCTTGCTCGAATAGCTACATATGGAGAAATAACACCTTTATTCTTTCGCAGGAGAATTACTTGTCGGTTCTGAGAAAAAATTTGGAGGAATTTTTTGTAATTAATGATAAAGAACCGATAAACTGCACTACTCTATGGTGTACACACAAAGCCTATGCTAGAGGCCTCCTTATACAGGCAGCAACGAGGGAAAAAAAAAAGAAAACCAATATGGTAAATAATATCTTAAAAGACATAGCCAAATTAGAAGAACTACACAAAAATAACCCCAAAGACATTAACCTAGATCACCGTCTTACTCAACTAAGATCTGAACTAAGAGCCATTCTAATATCAGACCAAGACAAAATTCTTAAAAAAATGAAAGTAAACTATTACTCCCAGAACAACAAAGCAGGGAAACTACTAGCCTCCCAACTCTGGCAACGCCAAATAAAGAATAAAATACATAAACTAGCACATCATACCTCCGGTAAAGTAGTAATCAACCCCCAAGAAATAGCAGATACATTCGCACAATACTATGAGTTACTATACAACCTAAAAGACGAAACCATTGCTCCCCAACCTAACCTAGACAATATAACAAAATTCCTAGATAATATAAAATTACCAAATATCGACCCTATTGATCTAGAACGATTGAATAAACCAATATCACCTGAAGAAACCCTTAAAGTAATCAAAGAATTACCCAAAAACAAAACACCAGGAGCTGATGGCCTATCAGGGGAATATTACATGGCCTTCAAAGAAACTCTAGTTCCATATCTAACTAACATGTTTAACCATCTAGCTAACTCTAATTCTTTTCCCAAAGAACTATTGGAAGCAATTATAATAACAATACCGAAACAGGGTAAAGACCCCTCATCCCCTCTAAATTATAGACCCATTTCATTATTAAATTCTGACCTAAAAATCTATGCTAAAATCCTAGCCAACAGATTAGTAAACATAACACCCCAACTAATAGGAACCGACCAAGTAGGATTTACTAAAGGGAGACAAGCACCAGACAGCACTAGAAGAATTCTTAATATAATTGACCAAATTCACACTGATCGAACGCCCTCCTTACTTCTAACATTAGATGCAGAAAAGGCATTCGATAGAATGCACTGGATATACATTTCCAAAACTCTAGACAAATTCGGATTTCAAGGATTCATCCACTCGGCAATTATGGCACTATACTCTCATCCTACGGCCAAAGTACTCACATCAGGTATAATTTCTAAAACTTTCCCCCTTACTAACGGAACCAGACAAGGATGCCCACTATCCCCATTAATTTTCTCACTAGCAATAGAACCACTTGCGGAATATATAAGATCAACCCCCAACATTAAAGGTATAACTATAGGACGATATGAACATAAAGTAGGATTATTCGCAGATGACATCATACTTACATTAACCAATCCTACCTCTTCCTTACCTGAAGCTCAAAAATTACTAGATAAATTTGGGGAGGTATCGTACTATAAAATAAACCAAAACAAATGCTATGCTCTCCCTATGAACATTCCCAAGACACTAATCAATACACTACGCAAGGAAAATGGCTTTAACTGGGATAACTGCACAATAAGCTATTTGGGAATACAACTTACCTACCCACCAACCAAAATATACGAAGCTAATTACCCCCACCTTTTAGACCTAGTCAACAAAGATTTACAAAACATACAAAAAACACAACTTTCTTGGGTAGGGAAAATAGCCGCATTTAAAATGCAAACCCTCCCTAAAATACTATACCATTTTAGATGTTTACCCATCCCAATCCAGTCCAAATTTTTCACACAACTGAATACAAAACTTAAAAGGTGCATATGGAATGGAAAGAAACCCAGAGTGGCATTTTCCATCTTAACTACCAGAAAATCTTTAGGAGGAATGAACCTACCTGACATCAAAAACTACTATTATGCAACCTTATTAGATCAGATGAGATATTGGTTTAACAACACGGAAGACAAACTATGGCTAAACATAGAGAAACAAGTCACAAAAAGACACGACCTGTATGCCCTAGCAATAGCTTACGCTATACTACCAAAGATTAATATACCTAAACTACTCAGTATAAGAACCACATTAATAGCTTGGAAACATATACTTTCAAAAACTAAAAATTTCCAAAATAAAATCAAGTTAATGATTCCGACAGGAGCAATCAATTATTGTAAAATACGTCTAAATTCTGACGAATGGGTTAAAGAAGGTTATCATCTTTACGTAAATTTACCCTTGCATTATAAAGAGATCACTCTAAATAAATCGAGGAAACATACCAAACTAAAAGAATTTAACCCGACTAACCCTCTAGAAATCCCTTTAACTATATGGCAATTTTTCACACATCAAAATCAACTATCAATAAAAGGAATCTCTCTTTTTTATGATCTATTATCGACTCACCCATTTGACAATAAAAACACACACATGATTAAATGGGAGAGAGATCTAGAACAAAAATTTACCTGGGAACAATGGAAAAAAGCCATTCATATATCTAGCAAGTCGTCAGCATGTATCGAGCACTGGGACAATGCACAAAAAATACTCAATAGATGGTATCTGACCCCATATAGATTATCGAAAATATATCCCTCTACATCTAATTTATGCTGGAGATGCAATGATCAGACGGGTAACCTTTTACACATTCTATGGAACTGTAAAAGTTTGCAAAGCTTCTGGAATTCAATAACTTCCTTCATTGCAGACCTCACGGGCATCCTAAATAAACTAAATCCTGCCACAGCCTTGCTAGGTATTAATTTAGATATATATCCTAAAGAATTCAGAACAATTGTATTCCACACACTAATAGCAGCAAGACTCACTATATCCAACCTCTGGAAATCCAGTAATGCACCCAATTTATCGACAGTTATAGCCAGAATTAACACACAGGCCCAATACGAATTAATGCTGGCTTATAAAAACTATTCCACCATTACATTTAGAAAGAAATGGAAACAGGACAGGGCCGGCTAGGGGGCGTGACCGGATGGGCGGGTGTGTGTTGAGAGGCAGCATGGAGTGAGTGAGAGCATGGACGCTGTGTGCTCCGTCCCCCCTCCGTTCTCATCTCTCTCTCCCCTGGCCGTATGAACGGCATACTGGATGGCTCTGGCTCCCTTGTCACTCGGTGCCTCGCTGCCCCTCCTCTCTCTCTGCTAAAGGTGTGCTGAGGAATCCTCTGGGTGAGATGTCATCCCCTGTACGCTGCTGTGAGACAAGCAGCTTTTTACTTTCACTTTCCCATCTCTACACTAGTCATGGAATAGAAGTCGGCCAGAGCTGGTACAGTATGGAGTCACTAATATAGTATCCAGATGCTGTTTTTTTGTTAGACAATCCTCAGACTAGAAGTAAATCCTGGTAATAAGACATCTGTGTAGTAACAGAGTTATTTATGTGAGTCAGTGCGTTGACCTGCCTGCTGCTTGGGTAATATTAAGTCTGGGAGCAGACAGAGTGTGCTAATATAGGAAGCAAAGTATATTCTCCAACCTTTTTTTTTTTTTTTTTTTTTTTTTTTTTTTGTTTGTGTGCTGCTGACTAGCTAAAGCCCTGGGACCCCTGGGATTTTCAACAGATGCAAAGAGAGAGGTTTAGGTAGGGGTTGGGATACTCGGTATATATACCCCACTAACCGTATTTTTAATGGCGACTGCCTTAGCGGCATTTAACCAACTGTATAAAACTACGGTGTAGGTGGGGGGCTGCACCAATTTAAGTTGTAGCTGTGGAGTTTATGTGTGTAGGGAGTTGCCCCACACCTGCCATTTAAGGTATTGTAGCTTCCTTCTGTGTGAGCTCTCTTTTTTTTTTTTTTTTTACAGGGGTGTATAAGAGTGTAGAGTGGAGAGACTTACCCCGCTTTATACACTTTATGGTATATGCTCTGTACAGCGGGTAGTTGAGCGCTGATGGGAGCAGCGGCTTCCCTTTCCTCCCCCTCTCTCCTTAGTTCCTTTTTGGATTTGTGGAGGACGTTGGTAACTGTCAGTCTCTAATTTGTTGCTGTTAGAGTATATTTATATCTATAAGCGTAAATGATGCAGAATCTACGTTCCTCTAAAGAGAAAAACCCGCAGCATGCGGCAGCAGTATCAGCAGCAGCAAAACTGGAGCAATATGCCCATGCCTCTGCTCTGACCCCTCCAAAAAAGGGGTCGCAGCAGAAGGGTCAACAAGGGGGGGCATCGGATAGGAAAAGCCAGGGCCAGCCTCAATTACAGCCCTTAGGGGCTGTGCCGGCTACCCAGCCTTCCAAATCTTTATGTAATAAAGGCCCAGGGCTAAGTGATCAAAACACAAACGTAAACTCGGAGCTAATAAATGACCCGAATCTACCCTTGAACAGAGAACCAACTATAACGGATGTATTCATGGCTGTAGGGGTATGTAGCGGCTCGCTTAAAGATCTTTGTGAACAAATGAAAGGTGTTAAAGCAGATCTGTTATTGGTTAGACAAGATCTGCAGAAAACGGCGGAGAGAACAACGGCCCTGGAAGAAAGAGTCAGTGGGCTAGAAGATAATGTGCTCCCAATAACCAGAGAAATAAAATGGCTGAAGGAACAGCTATCTAAACAAGCCTCTAAGTTAGATGAGATGGAGAACAGGAGTAGAAGAGATAATGTGAGGCTGATAGGTTTACCCGAAAGGAGTGAGGGCGCCAACCCAATTGCATTCCTAGAAAAATGGCTGGGGGAGCTAATCGGGAAAGAATCATTCTCGGCTTCGTTTTCCATCATAAGAGCTCATAGGATCCCTTTCAGGGCACCATCGGAGGGGGGCCACCCGAGACCCCTCCTCCTGAGATTTCTTAACTACCAGGATAAAGTAATCTTACTACGGAAGATCAGGGAAGCAGGGGAGGTTTTTTTTAAAGGAGCAAAAATATCGTTTTATTCCGACTTCTCTCCGGATTTGCAGAGGCGTAGGGCAGAGTTTACCCAGGCAAAACGCAATCTACAAAAATTTAAGTTGCCCTATGCTCTTTTATATCCGGCAAGGTTGCGGGTTGCGGCTCTGGGGGAGACTCTGTTTTTTAACTCCCCTTCTGAAGTTGAGAAGTGGCTGGAAGATAATAGGGAAAAAATCACGAATTTTACGTAGAGAATGGGGGAAGATATAATAGGCCGGGATATCAATAGGATGGCACGATAAGGCATTGGGAGGTACAGGGGCTGTATTTTTGTTTTTGTTTTTTTTCTTGTTCTTGCTTTTTTTTTTTTCTCCACCCCTTTCTGCCATCTGTTAATGCTTTTTGTTATAAGGGGACGGGAGGGGATAGGTGCACACAGCTATTTGTGGGTAGGGTGGTGTGGGGCTGTGAGTGTAAGATTGGTGTAAAAGGTTGGTGTTAGTGTAAGAGGCAACGGTCATGGTAAACCCCCAGGGGGTACACCTAGATAGGTGGGTACGGGTGGGGGGGGGGGGGAGGGGGATGGGGTGGGAGGGTAGGGGAGATTAGGTGGGGAGGGAAGGGAAGGGGTGGGAAGATGGGAGGGAGGGGAAATAGGATGGGTAAACCATTCCTTACGAACACTTATACCACTAGAAATTATAACGGAGGTATCCAGACCTTCCTTAAGATTATTTTTGCACATACAGGCACTTTTTATAGTAAATAGGTTTTTGGTTGTTCTACACGCACATGCAAGCACTGTCTATGGCAAATTTATGCCCAAAGTAAGGCTAATATAGCCAAAATGAATACGTGGTCTAGTGGCCAAGTATGCACACACACGGAATTGTTATAACAGTCACTAGGAGGAGAAAAATTAGTTTTGGGTTAGGGTTATATATATTAAATTTCTCTTATATCTTTCTGTTATATACGTTTGTATATGTTGGGGTAAAGAATATTCCTCAGTCTTTAGATGTTAGCTAAGACTCTGAAAATAGGATCCTGGAATGTCAGGGGCCTAGGTACACCACTTAAAAGATTAGCAGTGTTCTCTATGATGGAGAGGTGCGGGGCTGATCTGGTCTGTCTGCAGGAAACCCACCTAACCAAGGAAACTATCCATCACCTACAGATGAAAAAATTTCAAACCCAATTTCATGCGGTTCACTCCTCCTACAGTAGGGGAGTGAGTGTTTTGGTAAAGTCTGGGGTGAAGTTTTCCTGCAGCCAGGTCAGGATAGACGAGTTGGGTAGATACATCTTTTTATTATGTTTTATTGAAAACGCCAGGTATGTGGTGGCAAATATATATATCCCTCCGCCCTTTAATCTGGATGTCTTGCTTAAACTGTATGAATTTTTGCTAGATAAAAAAGAGGTGCCGATTGTAGCAATGGGGGACTTCAACGAGGTTCTAGATAAAAGGCTGGATAGATTCCCACTACGAAAAAGCTCAGAGGACTCAGTAAAGAGTCGGTTAAGCTTTTTTCTGGAAGAAGTGGGATTAATGGATTTGTGGAGGGCACGGAACCCAGGCGTGCTGCAATATACTTGCTGTTCTGCATCTTACTCCGTGCTTTCAAGGATAGACCTAGCCCTAGGAAATGATAGGGCTCTCCAGATGGTAGAAAAAATAACATACTGGCCAAGAGGCATCTCAGACCACTCACCTATGGTAGTCATTTTAAATCTTGGGGAGCCTAGGCCCCGGAAGTACTGGAGTATAAGCCCGTACTGGTTTGAAATTATTAAAAAGACGGTTGGGATACTTTCCTCCTTAAGGGAGTTTGTTGAGATCAATCAGGGAACGGTGTCCCCTTCTACGCTATGGGACGCCCTTAAGGCTTTTCTTAGGGGGGTCCTGATACAGCAGATAGCTGCATTCAACAAAGAGGCTAGAAGGGAGGAGGAGAGCCTGTTGAGAGACGCTCTTGAAGCAGAAAACAACTATACTTGCAACCCAAACCCGGAGACGGAAAGTATCTGGCAAGAGAAACAACAAGCATATAAATCAGTGGTTTTACAGAAAGCAGAAACCAGGCGGTTACTCCAAAGACAGGAATCTATGGTGGAGGGCGAGAGAATGGGAAGGACACTGGCTATGCTAGCAAAATCCAATGCAGCTCCATCCACGGTCCTCGCGATTAGATCCCAGAGCGGTGAGGTAGTATCAAGCACCTTAAAAATAGTACAAGCCTTCAGGGATTACTATAAAAAACTGTATTCCTCCCAGAAGAGGGGTAAGGAGGCCAAGATGGAGGACTTCCTAAGGGGGTTAGACATCCCCACCATATCACAAGAAGAAAGAGATATATTAGATGCCCCAATATCTATAGCAGAATTATACCAAGCAGTAGCAGGCATGGCAACCCATAAGTCGCCCGGACCAGATGGTCTTCCAATTGAGACCTACAAACACTATGGTGAAGTGTTGATCCCCGAACTGCTGAAAGTTTTGGGGGGGGCGCTTGAGGGGGGCCAATTACCTGCCTCAATGCTAGAAGCAACTATTATTGTATTACAGAAAGAAGGGAAAGATCCCTTGGATATGGCCGCCTATAGACCAATTTCTCTTTTATGCACGGACGTAAAAATTCTGGCCAAAGTGCTGGCAGCAAGATTGAATGGAGTTATCCATAAGCTGATCCACGAGGACCAGGCGGGCTTCATAGCCAATAGATCCACGAGCCTGAATATTAGAAGGGCGTTTTTGAATGTACAGACCCCAATGGTGAACGAGGGTTCGAGAGCGTTGATGACCCTTGATGTATCCAAGGCTTTTGATAGCGTGGAGTGGGGCTATATGTGGCGCGTGCTGGAGATCTTTGGATTTGGCCCTGCCTTTATAGGGTGGATTAGAATGCTATATACTCGACCCAAGGCAAGATTAAAAATTAACAACGAATTGTCAGACTGGTTCGAGCTGGAGAGGGGGACGAGGCAGGGGTGCCCACTCTCCCCTCTGTTGTTTGCACTAGCGATGGAACCCCTGGCCATTTCCATAAGGGGAAGTCGAGCGATAACCGGCTTCCAGAGAAAAACAGGCGAGGAAAGAATCGCATTGTATGCGGATGACATTCTGTTATTTTTGGGAGACTCGAGGAAATCGCTACCGGGAGCAATGAGGATAGTGGAGGACTTCGGCAGTTTTTCTGGCTTAGAGATAAACTGGGAGAAATCAGAGTTTCTACCGATAGACCCCTTAAATGAGACAATAGCACCTGGTATGCCTCAGGTGGCAACAGTGGAAGCTCTGAAGTACCTAGGGATTGTCCTGACGAAGGACCCTGTTCTATATATCAGTAAAAACCTTGTCCCTCTATTAACAAAATTTAAACAAAAAATAGGAATTTGGAGACGCCTGCCTCTATCAGTTGCAGGAAGATGTAGCTTAATAAAAATGATATGGATGCCACAACTGCTATACGTCTTGCATAATTCCCCTGTCTGGATAAGTAAGAAGTGGTTTAAAAAAATTGACAGTCTCTTTAGGGAATTGATTTGGAAGGGGAAACAAGCCAGGATCCGTCTTGGAGTGCTCCAGCTCCCTACCCAGGAGGGGGGCTTTGCCCTCCCACATCCCGAGAGTTATTTTTACTCAACTCAGTTGCAGCAATTATTGGGCTGTGGGATACCGAAAGGAGGCACCCCTAACGGCAAGTTACTATTGTTGAGCTCCACACATAATACAATTATTGAAGCCCTAGAGGCGGACGCGTTCCATGATAAATTTCCAACAATTAAATTGATAACCAAACTTTGGAAAACAGTTAAGAAAAAGATGGGGTATGGAGCCTTAACAGCCTACTCCCCTATTTGGAACAACCATAATTTGCAGGAAGTTCTTAAGATAGGCATATTTAGAGAGTGGGAGAAGCTTGGCCTCAGTAAGCTAAGTCAATTATATAACGACTTTGGGTTAAAGAAATTTTCAGAACTGGTTGGGGAGTTTAAGCTTCCCCGGGGGTCTTTCTTCCTATATGTCCGGTTGGAACATGCCCTTAAAGCACAATTTAAAGCCCAGACCCCGAGATGGGAAGAGATGCCTCTATTTCAGTGCATAATTCAAATAACCCCCACTAGAGGGGTAATTTCAAGAATTTATGACCAATTAAGCAAATCGGTTAATAGCAGGGAAATACTCCTTCGGGTAAAGGCTAAATGGGAAGAGGAGGTGGGAGGAATGACCCAGGAACAATGGGCGAGAATTTTGGAGTTGGGAGCGCAGGTTTCTGTGACCCCTTCACAGAGACTCTCACACTTAATGCTGTTAAACAGAGCCTATTATACTCCTAAAAGACTTTTTAAATTTGGGAGAAGGCCCAATGACAACTGCCCCAGGTGTCGAAGAACGGGAGATCTCATTCACATGGTGTGGAGGTGTCCCAAGCTGTTTAGATACTGGGAGGAGGTGACTGGGAACTTGGGAAATATTTTCGGTACGACAGTGGCAAACGAGGCCTTGGTTTGTATTCTGGGGCATAGAAGAGTGATGGGAGAAAGGCTGAGTACTACCTTAGCTGTCACGCGGGCCCTGTTTCAGGCTAGAAAGTTGATAGCATTTAGATGGCAGGTAAAGGAGCCCCCCACCGTGAAAGACTGGATCTCTACAATGAATGAAACCTTGGGTAGGGAAAGAATGGAGTACATAAAAAGGGGCAATCTTCAGGAATTTGAAAGCATGTGGAAGACGTGGATAGAGAAAGTGAAGAGTCATTAATAGTGGGATCTGCATAGACACGGAATAGACTGAGGGATGGGCTTAATATAGGTATATAGGCAACTGGTATCCTTGCAGGCAAAGGATCCTATAATAAAGTGTTTCTGGATATGCACATTTTTAGTTAAATATATAGCTTAGTAGGGTATAGGATAAACATATAGGGAGTAGGTGGGGGGGGGGGGGGATCGGGGTATTAGGGCATAGGTAATTTGGTACACAATACAGGCTGGGTCAGTAGAAGATGGGCACGGGGAGCCCACAAGTTCATTTTTACAAACCTCTCTTCTTGTATTTTTTTGTTGGTGTTTTTGTCCTTTTTCTTCCTTCTTACGGGTCCCTTTGGTTATCGAGTCCTAGTTAGTGGGGCTTACGAGATGGAAGGGACAGAGGACTTGTTGGTAAAGAGGCGTAATGGAATCCGTTGGTCATTAGGGCGATATAAAAAGCAATGAGAAAAAGTATAATCCACTATGATGTGAATACGAGAAGGCGACAGTTAATGAACAACAAACTGATTTAGCCCTCCAAACACTGTTTACTGACGTGGAAAAAAAAAATTTAAAGAAAAAGAAAAAAAAAAAAAAAAAAAAAAAAAAAAAAAAAAAAAAAAAAAAAAAAAACATTTAGAAAGAAATGGAGTACTTGGATATCCCATCCCAAAGCATCCAGTTACTTAAAACAATGTAATATATAATCTTATGACAAATTGGAAGTACACTGAAGTCATATATAAACACACCTCAGATGTAGTATATCATCCTGGACCCACTTTATTAACCTATGCAACAAGTTTTGTTCAGTTAATTTAGATGTATGTATGTGTATATGTATATATATATATATATATATGTGTATATATATATATATATATATATATATATATATATATATATATATATATATATATGTATGTATATGTATGTATATATTTTGTTTTTTGTTTTTTTTGTGTTTTTTTTTTTTTTTTGTTTTCCTTACAATTTTCTGTATTCAACTAATTAACGCAATTGATGGCCTATCCATGCCTACAGTTTGAACCCAATAGGGGTAGGCTGGTACAGACTATCAATTACTGTATTTGTATAAGAATATTCTTAAGAACTATTGCAAAGAAGTTAGTCACAATTGTTATTGTGTCAATGTCAATCTGTATTGTTAAGAAAATCTTTTCAATAAAAATCTATTGTAGGAAGAAAAAAAAAAAAAAAATACAATGTTACATTTTTGTAAATATTTTATATTATCCCTTTCATGACTAAGCCTATTTTTGAAATTTGGTGTTTACAAGTTAAAATCCGTATTTTTTGCTAGAAAATTACTTAGAACCCCCAAACATTATATATATTTTTTTAGCAGAGAATCTAGAGAATAAAATGGCGATTGTTGCAATATTTTTTATCACACGGTATTTGTGCAGCGGTGTTTTAAACGCAAATTTTTGGAAAAGTGACACTTTTATGAATTTTAAAAAATCCAAACAGTAAAGTTACCCCAATTTTTTTGTATAATGTGAAAGATGATGTTACACCGAGTAAATAGATACCAAACATGTCACCCTTTATAATTGCACGCACTCGTGGAATGGCGACGAACTACGGTACCTTTGAATTTCCATAGGCGATGCTTTAAAAAATTTTTACGGTTACCAGGTTTGAGCTACAGAGGAGGTCTAGGGCTAGAATTATTGCTCTCGCTCTTACGATCGTGGCGATACCTCACATGTGTGGTTTGAACACCGTTTACATATGCGGGCGCGACTTCCGTATGCTGCGCGAGCTCGCGGGGACAGGGGCACTTTAAAAATTTATTTATTTTTTTTTTATTTAATTTATTTATTTTTGTACTTTATAAATTGTGTTTAAAATTTTTTTTTTTTTTTACTTTTATTGCTGTCACAAGCAATGTAAACATCCCTTGTGACAGTAATATGTGGTGACAGGTACTCTTTATGGAGGGATGGGGGGTCTAAAAGACCCCCCATCCCTCCTTTACACTTCAAAGTATTCAGATCGCCGAAAACACCGATTCTGAATACTGTGTACTTTTTTAAATTCGGCGCCATTGGCAGCCGAGTAAACGGGAAGTGACGTCATGACGTCGCTTCCGCGTTTACAACAAGAAGGCTGGAACGAAGCCGCTCGCAGCTTCGTTCCAGCCCGCCCCCAGCTGCCGAAGGCAGCCGAACAGACACCGGGCCTCCCGATCGCACAGGAGGCCCGGTAACAGCGGCGGGAGGCGGCGGGAGGGGGGGGATGTCCCCTCCCGCTCCTCCGGTATAACAGCCGAGCGGCTTTTAGCCACATCGGTTGTTATACACGGGTAGCCGATCGCCCGCTGTAAACAACGGTATCGGGATGATGCCTGCAGCTGCGGGCATCATCCCGCTATAACCCCGGAAAGCCGAGTACGCATATCTGCGTACGGTCGGCGGGAAGGGGTTAAATCTTTTCATGTGACAACACTGAAGAAATTACATTTTGCTACAATGTAAAGTAGTGAGTGTACAGCTTGTATAACAGTGTAAATTTGCTGTCCTCGCAAAATAACGCAACACACAGCCATTAATGTCTAAACCACTGGCAACAAAAGTACATTGCTGGCCTCTTCCGGCTACAGAGTGCGCCCCCCTTGGACTCCCACTGTGATTATACACAGCAGGATTTTGTCAGCTGGTACCGGCTAGGGATGAGCTCGAAGTTCAGGTCAAACATAAGTTCGACTCAAACATCTGGTGTTTGCCCGTTCGCAGAACAGCGAAAACATTATGGGGCGTTCACAGGAAATGCGAGCGCCACGGAACACCCCATAATGCACTGCGAGATCGCAGTGCATTGCTGTATAATGATTCGCCAAAGCATGCACCTGACCTGCATGCTTTGGCCAATCACAGCCCGCTCTGCTGAGAGAGCCATCATTGGCCAAAGGCAGGGTGCCTTTGGCCAATCATGGCTCAGGAGGACTAAGTCCATGCCCCACACTATATAAGGCTGCTTACACGGCGGCCATGTGAAGTGTTGTTGGTGTGAACAGAGAGATAGTTTGAGTTATATTAAGCAGGCAGGTTATTCAGTTAGTGGCAGTGTATTTGAGATATATATATATATATATATATATATATATAGTCAGTCTAGTGTGTGTGTGTGTATGTGTATGTGTGTATATATATATATATATATATATATATATATATATATATATATATATATATATATATATATATATACACTATATATTCAGTGTTTACACAATATTCAGTCAGTGCAGGCAGTCTATTAATAAATATATATATATATATATATATATATATATATATATATATATATATATATATATATATATATATATACATACATATATATATATATATATATATATATATATATATATATACATATATATATATAGCCTTGTGTGTGTGTATATATATGTGTATATATATTATATATATATATATATATATATATAATCTGCATTCTTTCTAGCCTATATCTACAGTGCATTCGGTGGTGTACAGTTTCTACTACACTTCTGGTGCTGTACACAGTACACAATACAGTGCAACCGTAGTACAGTTTCTAATATAGTGCAGGTGGTGTACACAGTATCTAATACAATGTGTACAATTTCTACTACACTTCTGGTGGTGTACACAGTATAAAATACAATGCAGCCATTGTACAGTTTCTAATACAGTGTGTACAGTTTCTAATACACTTCAGGCGGTGTACACAGTATCTAATACAGTATGTACAGTTTCTACTACTTTTCTGGTTGTGTACATAGTATCTAATACAGTGTGTACAGTTTCTACTACTTTTCTGGTGGTGTACACAGTATCTAATACAGTGTGTACAGCTTCTACTACTTTTCTGGTGGTGTACACAGTATCTAATACAGTGTGTACAGTTTCTACTACACTTCTGGTGGTGTACACAGTATAAAATACAGTGCAGCCGATGTACAGTTTCTAATACAGTGCAGGTGGTGTACACAGTATCTAATACAGTATATACAGTTTCTACTACTTTTCTGGTGGTGTACACAGTATCTAATACAGTGTATACAATTTCTGCTACTTTTCCGGTGGTGTACACAGTATCTAATACAGTGTGTACAGTTTCTACTACTTTTCTGGTTGTGTACATAGTATCTAATACAGTGTGTACAGTTTATACTACTTTTCTGGTGGGGTACACAGTATCTAATACAGTGTGTACAGCTTCTACTACTTTTCTGGTGGTGTGCACAGTATCTAATACAGTGTGTACAGTTTCTACTACACTTCTGGTGGTGTACACAGTATAAAATACAGTGCAGCCGATGTACAGTTTCTAATACAGTGCAGGCGGTGTACACAGTATCTAATACAGTATATACAGTTTCTACTACTTTTCTGGTGGTGTACACAGTTTCTAATACAGTGTATACAATTTCTGCTACTTTTCTGGTGGTGTACACAGTATCTAATACAGTGTGTACAGTTTCTACTACACTTCTGGTGGTGTACACAGTATAAAATACAGTGCAGGCATTGTTCAGTTTCTAATACAGTGCAGGTGGTGGACACAGTATCTAATACAGTGTGTATAGTTTCTACTATACTTCTGGTGGTGTACACAGTACACAATACAGTGCAGCCATGGTACAGTTTCTAATACAGTGCAGGCGGTGTACTACAGTTTCTACTACACTTCGGGTAGTGTACACAGTATAAAATACAGTGCAGCCGTTGTACAATTTCTACTACTTTTCTGGTGGTGTACACAGTATCTATTACAGTGTGTGCAGTTTCTAATACACTTCAGGCTGTGTATTAAAATATATATATATATATATATATATATATATATATATATATATATATATATATATACATATACATGCACTCTGCAGTCAGTGTTGCGCAGGGATATGGGATATGCAATTCACGGACCTCTAGCTGTTGCAGGACTACAAGACTACAAGTCCCATGAGGCATAGCAAGACTCTGACAACCACAAGCATTACACCCAGAGGCAGAGGCATGATGGGACTTGTAGTTTTGCAACAGCTGGAGGTCCGCTAATTGCATATCCCTGGTGTAGCCCATATATACAGTGCATTTGGTGGTGTATAGTTTCTGGAGGGAGTTGAAGAAGTAAACGTGATTAGAGATATCAATATATATATTTTTTACTCTTTACACACTGCGTTTTTTACACATGGAATCGTGGTTTTGATAAACCAACGATATTCATATGAATTACATGTCTAATAAAAGTAGGTTTTAACAGGATTGAAGTCTATGCAGGAAGCAGGATGATGATTAACTCATGCTGTAGCCATGGCAACCACTCTGCTGTGTTGCTATAAAGCTGAGTCCGTCAGAGCTTGTATTATCCTTGAAAAAGTCACGTGACTGTGATGTAACGTGTGGGAGGAGCCAAGGACGCTCTGTGCAGATCAGCAGTATCACACAGTGTACTGCAGTGAATCTGCTCCTGTCTAAGGCGGCTGACTGCTATAGTAAAACCTGCATATGCCTTATCATTATAAGGCACACGTGAGTGGATTGAAGTTTGCCTGTGTACCTTGGTATCCTAACTATTGCACAATGATTGTTTTTTTTTCTCTTATCTGCCTGTCAAATGAGATCTGTTTATGATTCTCACATTGGTTGTGAACAGAAGCAAAAGAAACATTGTTACTATAAATGTCAATGAGCACCTTAATTAAGCAAGTGTTTTTAAACAGCTTTGCTAGTGGGACCGGATCAAAGCTCTATACCAATCGGATTCTACACTTGTATAATTGAACCTTCTGAATACATCCCTATATATTTGTTTTTATGTTGATTTTTTATGTGGATTTTTTTACACATTTGTTGGCACTAATAATTTTACACTTTTTTGATTGCTGGATTTTTTAGGAATTTTATTCACCGCTGGATTTATTTGAGTATTTATATTTATTTATATTTATTCATATATACTCATTTTATGCACATTGTGAAGCGCTTCAAATATCATTATTTATTCTTTTTAAGTGACTCTGAAAACACTCTCTTTTGATAGCAGCCTCACTTGGTTTTATGTGTAATTATCAGCTATTTAGCATCACAGCGCTTTGTGTTTTATATATTCTTTATATAAAAGCCACTGAGCCACCTCAAATCAATAAGGGTGGAAATAAATAGAATCAAAATAACCTGTAAACAAAAACATATACGAGTGACATATGAATGTACACCAAGGTGCTGTGGAATGAATGCGATGAACTACAATAATCTAATGGCCAAATGTCCACATGTATAGTGTCCCATAAATGGAAAACTTTCTCTTCAATCTTTAACTGAAGCAGGAAAAGTGGTCACAATGGACAAGAAGTGCACCAATAAACATTAAAAGATATTCAGATGAGAGGGTGGGTACTCTTACTGAACCAGGTGGGCGCACATGCCGTATGGCAGTGCGTCTAATTGGCTTATGGTACTGGATCCCCAGTGGTGTGATGATGCCGGATGGTAACACAAAGACCGCAAAATCCAATCCACTCAAAGTTGGGTGATTCCAAAGAAGCGGTGGTTTCAAAGAAATCAACAGTCAAACCAATCCAAAAATGGTGGTATTCAGAGGGTGGTCATCGGTGCTCAAACATAGGGGTAAATGGAAGATCCACGTGGCGCAGGTCAACCAATATTGGTTTATTGGAGATAAAAATACCATACAATAATGGATAAAAGTGATCACAAAAAATATTAAAAAGCAATATGGGAAGCAGGAAGTGCTGGTCCGACGCGTTTCGACTAACTAGTCTTCAACTGGGGCATTTTTTTCACGTATATTTTGGGTTTAGCGCAGTATTTTCACCCCCTTCCCTATAGTTTCTAATATACTTCAGGCGGTTTACACAATATATGATACGGTGTAGTGTGGTGCTGCAAAACAAAAAATACATCATGTCCGGATGGCCACCAAGGAGAGACAGATGCTCTCAGGCCAGCCTCTGTGTCTACAGTCAACAGTGGTGGTCTTGGACATGGTGCATCCTCTGCAAGTGGCCGTGGGGCATACTTGTGTTTTTTTTCCTGCTGCTGGCCCTGTTATTGAGCCACAACATGCAGAAGAGTTGGTGGAGTGGATAACCAAGCCATCCTCATCCGCCTCATCCTCTGTTACCCAGGCTCAGAGTAGTTTGCCTTCCAACGCAGCTGCCAAAGTGGCCTATTCCACTGGCTCCTTGTCCACAGTCACTCCTTCCGTAGCCCCACCATCATGCACGGAGGAGTCCCCCGAATTATTCGACAGTGTCGGGTACATGATGCTGGAGGATGCGCAGTGATTTGAAGGCTCCAATGTTAGTTCCTAGGTTGAGGAAGGGAGTAACATGAGCCTAGAGAGAGGGGGTGCCAAAGAAACTGACAGTCATGTTCCCTAAGCTGCAGCATACTGCCAAGTTTGCTCCAGTGACGAGGAGGGAGGGGATGATGAGGTCACTGACTGTACTTGGGTGCCTGAGAGAAGAAAGAAGGAAAGTGAGGAGGAGGAGGCACAACTCCAACAAGGCAGGGTGTCCTCTAGGGGGGCAGCTTAAGGGCAACCACCCTATTGCAGCACACCTCAGAGCTCCGCAGGTGCAGGGCACTTCTGACTCCCCTCTGACTTTTAAAAGTTCCTTGGTGTGGGCCTTTTTCAGCACGTGTGCAGCAGATCACACCGTCGCTGTTTGCAACCTATGTCTGAATCGGATCAAGCGTGGCCAGAACAGCAGCCGGTTGGGCACCACATGCTTGACCAGACATATGACGACCTGCCATGCAGTCCGTTGGCAACAGCACTTGAAAGGTCCACATCAAAGAAAAATGCAGACTTCTCCTTGCTCCTCATCTGGGATCTCCAACCCTACTATACCTCCAGTCCTCAAACCTGCACTTAGAGGAATGAAGGTATAGCAATAGGTGTCCCACGTACTTGCAGCCAATCTGCTAGCAGTACACCACCAATTGATTTTAGCAGGCAAATTTCCCTGCCCCAGTTGCTGAACCATAAAAAGAAATTCGGTCCCAGCCATCCACATGCTCAGCGTCTAAATGCTAGCTTGGTCAAATTGGTAGCACTGCAATTGCTGCCTTTTCAGCTGGTAGACTCCTCCCCCTTTTGTGAATTTGTGGAATGTGCTATTCCTCAGTGGCAGGTTCCAAAATGCCATTTCTTTTCACAGAAGGCCATTCTGGCTCTCT
The DNA here is from genome assembly GCF_042186555.1 of Aquarana catesbeiana. Classification (NCBI taxonomy): domain Eukaryota; kingdom Metazoa; phylum Chordata; class Amphibia; order Anura; family Ranidae; genus Aquarana; species Aquarana catesbeiana. The sequence goes on from NC_133334.1 coordinate 121,060,060, forward strand.
ACCAGCATGTGAAAGGCAATGTTTTGGCCTCATTGGACAGGGCGGTCAGCAGTAAGGTTCATATTACTGCTGACTCATGGTCCAGCAGGTATGGGCAGGGATGTTACCTTTCCTTCATGGCGCATTGGGTAATTGTGCTGGCAGCTGGGGAGGATGAAGGACAGGGTTCAGTGTTGTTGGAGCTTGTTCCGTCACCACGCCTCCAAAATGCTAGTGGTGATTCTGCCACAGCTCTCTCCTCCACCCCCTCCTCTTCTTCTTCCTCTATGGCCTCTTCTGCAGATTTGTCCTCTGAACCAGCCGAGCACCGTAAGCGTTCAAGGGGCTATGCAAGCAGTCAGGCTAATAGGTGCCATGCGGTGCATGAGTTGGTCTGGCTAGGGGACAGAAGCCACACTGGGGCAGAGATTCTGTCAGCTCTTCAGGGGCAGGCTCAAAGGTGGTTGATGCCATGCCAGCTTCAGGCAGGAATAGTTGTATGCCACAATGGCACCAACCTTCTCTCCGCCCTCCGACAGGGACAATTGACCCATGTTCCATGTTTAGCACACGTCCTGAATATTGTGGTGTAGTGGTTCTTGAGCAGGTACCCAGGCTTACAAGATCTCCTGAGGCAGGCCAGAAAAGTCTGTGGTCATTTTCGCTGGTCATACAATGCCAGTGCTCGGCTGGCTGACATTCAAAGGGAATGCAACCTGCCCACCAACCGCCTCATTTGTGACATGCCTACCAGGTGGAACTCAACGTTGGCAATGCTGCAGTGGCTGCACACACAGCAAAGGGACCATCAATGAGTACCTGTGCGAGCATGGCACCAGGACAGGGTCAGGGGAGCTTGGCTTCTTTTTGCCATGCCAGTTGCTACTGATCAAGGATGGTGAGCAGTGACAATGCATGCATCAGTGACACTGTCCCTCTAGTCTTCCTGCTGGAGCACACGCTTCATGAAATCATGGGATCATTAGGGAACTTGAGGCAGAACAGCGGAAGGAAGAGGAGGACTTCCTTTCCTCTCAAGGCCTTCTTTATCCAGATAGCATTCCTGCGGACCCGCCAAACACACAGGAAGAAGAGGAGGAGGATTGTGTCAGCATGGATGTAGAGGATAACACTCAGCAGCAGTCTTCAAGGGATGGTTTTCAGTCCCCAGAAACCCAAGGAGTTGTACATGGCTGGGAGGAGGTAGTTACGGATAATGTGATCCTTAGTGACCCAGTCGAATGCCTCTGCATGGCCTAGCTGATTCTGCAAAGCCTGCAAAAGAACCCTAGGATTCATAGGAACAAAGAGAGGGATCATTACTGGCTGGTAACCCTTCTTGATCCATACAAGGGTAAAGTTGCAGAACTCATCCTGCCTTCGCAGAGGAAGCAGAGGATGAAACATCATCAGGAGGCCTTGAACAAATGTTTGTGTAACGCATTTGCAGACCCTGGGAGGTTACTATTTCCTGGTGCTGGACAATGTGTTGCTGAGGCTTCGCTCAGTCAGAGGAAGAGCGGTGGAGAAGGTGGCCGTCTGACCGATGCCTTTAAACAATTTTTTAGTCCTCAATGCCAAAGTCTAATCGGTTCAAGCAACTATTGCCAGCATCTGCATTTTATGGTGCAGGAATATGTAAGTAAGATCCTTCGTGCTATCAAAGTGAATATATGCTAATCTGATAAGTTGCAGGAATATGTACGGGCAAAAGTAGACTTGGAGACCTTTCCAACAGAACATCCACTGAGTTACTGGGTCTTGAGGATGGACCACTGGCCAGAACTTGCTCAATATGCAATTGAGGTACTGGCCTGTCCTGCATCCAGCGTGCTTTCTGAACGCACATTCAGTGCTGCTGGAGGGTTTGTAACGGATCAAAGAGTGTGCCTGTCCACAGACTCCGTTGATAGGCTCACATTCATAAAAATGAACCAGTCTTGGATCAGCAGCTATCAAGCACCTGGTGTTGATGTAACTGATTGAATTTGGATATGGGATCCCTTGAAGACTGCCTATGCTGACTATCCTATTCCTCCTCATTCTTGATGATGCTAGCTTCCAACAATATTTTTGGTTTAGGGCACCACCACCCAAGCCCAATTTTTCTGCCCCTGTTTAACATTATTGATCTAATATTTCACAGCAGGGCCCATTTCTGCTCCCAACAAGAGTATCTGTGAGGGATTACAGTGTTGTGGCACCACCACCCAAGGCCCAATTTTTCTGCCCCTGTTTAACAGGTTATGTAATTACAATTTTTGATACAATATTTCATAGCAGGGTCCCTTCTTGCGCCCAACAAGAGTAACTCTGAGGGCTTACAGTGTTCTGGTGCCACCGAAACCAAAGGCCCAGTTTTTCTGCCCCTGAATTAACAGGGGCATGTAATTACAATTTTTGATATAATTCACAGCAGGGCCCGTTCCTGTGCCCAACAAGAGTAACTGTGAGGGCTTACAGTGTGCTTGCGCCTCCAAAACCAAAGGCCCATTTTTTTTGCCCCTGATTAACAGGGCCAAGTAATTTAAATTTCTGATAAAATATTTCACAGCAGGGCCTGTTCCTGCCCCCGACAAGAGTAACTGTGAGGGGTTACAGTGTTCTGGTACCACCAAGACCTAAGGCCTAGTTTTTTGCCAGCGTATATAGGGCAGACCGTATAGCATATATACTGCTATTCAGAGTATATAGTTCCTGGGGGCCATATTTTTTTATTTTGCTGTGGGGTTCCCCTTCATATCCATACCAGACCTGAAGGACCTGGTATGGATTTGGGGGGGGGGGGGGGGCATCCACACCCTTTTTTTTTGGTATTTTTATCTAAATTGCCGGGATCTGACAATACATTACAGCCGCGAGAAGTTTTAAATTAAATTTTTTCCTTTAGAAATGTCATTTTGCTGTGGTACTGTTATAAACATGGGAAAGATACGCTACTTTACAGGCAGTCTAAAGACACCCCCCTGGCACGATCTATAAAGGAATATTTAAATGTTATTGTTTCACTTTAAGCATTATTAAAATCGCTGCTTCCGAAAAAACAGACTTTTTTTGCATTGATACATGTCCCCTGAGGCAGGACCTGGGTCCCCAAACACTTTTTATGGCAATAACTTGCATATAAGCCTTTAAAATTAACACTTTTGATTTTTCACATTCACGTCCCATAGACTTTAACGGTGTTTGCACTCATTTTTTGCCTGTTTGCATGTTCTGCTGCTAACCGAACCGGGGGGGTGTTCGGCTCATCCCTAGTCCCGGCCAGTAAATCATGGCTGGGACCTGCTGATCGGCTGTGTCCAATCACATCATCAGAGCCCAGCCCAGAGCCTTGTGTTGACAAACAACACAGGGCTCTGTAGAGGGAACAAGCAGGGAAGAAGGAGCAAATAGGTTTTTATTAAAAAGCAGCATATAATACACATATTAACATTTATTATGCACACACTTAACCCCTTGATTACCCTGAGATGTTAACCCCCTTCCCAGCCAGCGTTATTAGTTAAGTGACAGTGTATAGTATTATCACTAATCACTGTCTTAGTGTCATTGGTGATGTCAGTGGCAGCTAGTCAGTTCCCACCCAGTGTCAGTTAGTGTCAGGTTTCTCGCCACACTATCACATACTCACTATAAGTCGCCGATCACCGCCATCACCAGTAAAAATAAATAAATAAATAGTTTTTTTTTTTTTACCAAAGACACGTAGCAGAATACATTTTGGCCTAAATTTAGAGAGAAATTTGATTTTTTTTTTTTATTGCATATGTTTTATAGCAGAAAGTAAAAATATTGTTATTATTTTTCAAAAATGTCAGTCTTTTTTCATTTATATAATTAAAAAAAACACAGTGGTAATCAAATACCAGCAAAAGAAAGCTCTATTTGTGTGAAAAAAAATTATACAAATTTTATTTGGATACAACGTTGCATGACTGCACATTTATTAGCTAAATTAGCGCAGTGCTAAATAGAAAAAACTGGCTTGGTCATGAAGGATGTAAAACCCCCTGGAGCTGAAATGGTTAAAACTCATTCATAGTCTGCTATTGTTGTTATTGATGGTGTGGAGGAGGTATAAAATGATGTCCATATTCCCATTGCACACTTTCCTGAATAAGGGAGCTAAAGCAACAGCCAGCTGGAACTAGAGACTTCACAGATCAAAGGCACATATTCACCAGCACACCACGGGTTATCTAATATAGTTCTAAATCTTTATTGAAAAACAATCACATCACAGAGGACATGTTTCTGAGCCAAAAATATGGAACGCTGCACAATTTACATGTCAGGTATAAAGGGGAAATGGGTGACATTTTCATGCAGCAAGTATGTTAGCATATGTGCTACCAAAAATATACCTTTATAAATATAATTTTCTGTTTAAAAAACCTATTTGCCTTTAGTACTTTACAACCGAAATTGTACTTTGTTTTACTTATTATTGCTGTTACAGTTTATGTTTCCCTTGGCTGATTCTTTTCTTCTCTTATTTTGGGAAATCCAGAATTGGAGTACCATGAGCATGAGTTCTTAACAGATGGATGCTTTACTATCAGATCACTCTACCTTCTAACTGCTGCCATGTTGTCTGATGCACCCTCTGGTGGCAACATGATCACATTACATATACATTGTTATCTGAAATTGCCTAAACAAAAACACACAAATATAACATAAAAACAATCCTAAAGAAAAATGCTCAAAAGTTTTAAAAAATAAAAAAAAACGCTGAGTCTGAGGCTGTGGGTACTTCTGGAATGTGAAACTTTGTAATGTTTAATTCAATCTTATTTTATTGAGATAGAAAAATTAGAATTGAAGAATTGTACAGTATACATATATGTCATTCAATATCACATAAACAGAGATATACATCCGTGCAACACTGGTGTCGAACCGTCTCATGGTTTAGGTAATTTGTGAGCTTCGGTTGATTTGGTGTGGTATATAAGCCTGTATACCTACAGGGTCTAACCTGGCTTATTAAGGTTAGGTGAGCACCACTATCTACTCAACGAGCGGTGCCCACTCATTACAAGTAGGCTAGGGCTTTTGTTGCTGTGCTGAGTACGTTTTGTGAGGGGGAAGCTCTGTGTGTGCCACCGTTCCGGTCTGATGAGACTAGAGATTATGATTTAGGTGATCATGTAACACTAACATTTAGAGGGAATAGAGAAAAAGAGAGAGAGTGGGGATAGAGGGGTCAAGGCAGTAAGGAATGTAGAAATTAAGAGAAAGACATTCCACTCTGGCTACACATGTGGGTCGGTGGAGTCCTCTGAGGCCCATGGAATAAATTCTGAGGAGTAGCGAAACATAGACCATGAGGTCCAGGTCTTGGAGAGTTGCTCCTCTTTACCCATTTCCTGCGATAACATTCGTTCCAATCTATTAATTTGGTCCACTTCAATTGCCCAATCCCCAGGGAAGGCATGCTCGTCGTCTTCCAATGTCTGGGCAGAACCATTCTAGCAGCCACCAGAAAGTGACGCAAAACATCTTTTTTGACCGATTTAATCAGTCCAGGGAGCAAAGATAGCAGAACTACCTCAGGAGAGGGTGTGATTGAGGTCGTCATGAGTCTGCAGTACAAGTCGAGGATCTTCTGCCAGAACCTCCGCACAGGGGGGCATTCCCACCAGATGTGGAGTAAGGTTCCCTTGGATGACAAGCAATGCCAGCAAGTATCCGGGAGCGCTGGGTTTATCCAGTGCAAAGTCGAGGGGCATCTGTACCAACAGGTCAACAACTTGAATCCTTTTTCTTGGGCTTTGGAGGCTAAGGATATTTTGTGAGTCAGAATGAAGCACTTTTGCCAGTCTACAGGTGAAATGGAGTGCCTCAAATCTTCCTGCCAGGCCTGTGTGTATGGGGGGAGGTCAGGATTATAAACTAATATGTATGAGAGAGTATAGTTGAGAGACCACATGTGTAGGGGGGGCGGTCTGGAGCAGCATGCTCTCCAAGTCTGTTAAGTCAGTAAGTATATCAGGCAGGGATGGGAAGGTGTGAATGAAGGATATCACCTGTTGCCTCTGCGAAACTTTGTAATGTTAATATTTTATTTAATAATCAAAAATCCAACTTTTTTTTTTTTAGGTATGTGAGTGGTGGAGCATGTGATAGCATCATGAAAGCCAGCCATGAATAAAGCTTTAGAAACTAATTTACATTTTGTTTTAATTATTTTTATTTGTATTTTTTTCACGTGAAAAAATAAAGTCAAGCTGTGTACTCATAATAAATGAGGACTCAGAGTATAACGACTACTAGAAATTATTTGGGTAAAAATTCAAAGGCTAAACGGTAACAATAATTTTTTTTAAATAAATAGCCACAAAAACACATTAAGAAGAAATGTAAAATCATTAGAAATGTACTAGAGTAAGCATAAAATAAGCCTTCTGTTGTTAATACGGAGGTGCAGGGAGCTCTGATTTGCCCTGTGTACAGAAGATTATTGCTTCTGCATGCTTTCATATATCAGGTAATGAATGGTCTTGCTAGGATAATGGAATCCCACAAACTGCACTTTGCATAAGTATGTGTATTTGTGATCTGTGTTTTGCAGTGGGTATTAGTAGCATGCTTTGTATGTTGTGCAGATGAATTTGCTTTTCTGCAGCGCCCAGAGCCCGGTGAGTGCCTGTATGTAGGGTGGGGGACTCCAGTGTGTGTGGGGCCCCTGTTCTGCACTTCGACTCCAAGGACACCCTCAGCCACTCTGATACACCTGGTTGAAAGTTACTGCAAGCACTGGTACACATACTGTACAACAAGTACAGATACCTTTAGCTTGGCTGCGAATTAGCACAAGGAAATAGCACAAGATAATTTATTAGTAAATTAATTCAATTTATTAAAAAGATAGCAGGAAAGGGTCCAAGGATCAGTGGAAGATCTCCCAGCGATCGCCAAGTAGGATTGCAGAGAACAAAGTGAGCAGAACATTTAGCCTTTGCAGGTCCCTCTCCGTACAAAGCCCTCTTGCTATCCCTGATCTGTCCCCCAGCATAGACACAGACACCTCCAACATCACCCATATCCCTCTCTCCACACCTCCTCCCTCAGGCACAATCTTGAAGTTCTCCATGGTGAATGGACCCTGCGCCCTGTGGAACCCATCACTCATGCCAGCTGCAGCGCCCAGAGCCTGGTGAGTGCCTGTATGTAGGGTGGGGGACTCTGGTGTGTGTGGGGCCCCTGAGATGTGGGGGGGCAGAATCAGTTCTCTGCACAAGTGGTCAGGGGGGCCCTTCATAGTTTCTTGCACTGAAGCCCCAAAGGTTCTAGTTATGCCTCTGCTTTCAACATCACATGTAATCTACACATACTGTAATCTTCTTCCCAAATAAAAATGTATTTTGAAATTTTAAAAAGACGTGCAAGTGGTAGCAAAAAGCACTTCCACTATATGTAACTATTTATCCCCATTTTTTAGCAAGAGGAGAAACAATACCTGGTTAAGCGAAAAGATCACATACAGATGTGGCTGAAATAATTGTCATTAAATGCATGTATGTAAAAGGGAGTAAATAATTTTTTACACATCACTTTATAAGTTACTCCTTAAATGTTTTATTAATTGTAACACGTGTTATATTGTATATCTGATAACATGCGTGGAATGTAATATTAAAGGGGTTGTAAAGGTTCATTTTTTTTTTAAATAACAAACATGTCATACTTACCTCCACTGTGCAGCTTGTTTTGCAGAGTGGCCCCGATCCTCCTGTTCTGGGGTCCCACGACAGCTCTCTCGGCTCCTCCCCGCAATAGCTAACCCCCTTGGGGAGCTCTCTCCTGAGGGGGTTACCTTGTGGGCGCACTCCCATCTCATACACTCTGTGTCCATAGACACAGAGTGTATGTCTCGGTCCCACCCCCGGGGGCCGCATCATTGGATTTGATTGAGAGCAGTGGGAGCCAATGGCTGCGCTGCTATTAACGCTGAGACTCCCTGGAGAAGAGGACGCCGGGACGAGCAGAGCAGGTAAACGGGCTTAGGTAAGTAAAACGGGAGGGGGCCCGTCGTTGCCAGGTGTTTTTTCACCTTAATGCATAGGATGCATTAAGGTGAAAAAACACAAACCTTTACAACCCCTTTAAGTATGTAGGTTGCACTAGTAGAAGCTTAAGAGACCCCCTTAGATGGAAAAATGGGACTTTAGATTTAGCACCCAAAGACAAAGGGATTTTTTAACCAAAAGAAACAAAATGTTATTATTTTTAACCTCCCTGGCGGTATGATTATTTCGGATTTTAGGTGCTGAAAGCGGTACCATTATTTTGCATGGAAATTTGGCGTTTTATATTGTAGGTCTGTAAATCTTAACAATAACACACTTAAATCTGTCCAAACCAGAGTCTAGTAGATATCCCGGGTATGATAAAGTTTAAAACACAAAAACATAAATTATAATATAATAAATAAAAATAAATAATTAAAAAAAATGTAAAAAAATAGTAATAAAATAAATTTCCCCACAATTCACTATCGCTCAATTCTGCAAGTGTTCTAATTTATTATCGCTGTTTTCTAGCTGGTCTAAAGCCACTTTTGACGTAAAGGGACACTTTTTGGTTGCTATGGACAATCTCCAGTTTCCAGGCAGAAAGAACAGTGTATATCATGTAAAACTGCATGCAGGGCATGGGCCAGAGCACTGGGGACAAAAGGGATGTGAAATCATTTCATACAGTACTGTAATCTGTAAGATTACAGTACTGTATGTGTTATGATTTTGACAGTTTTTTTGAATTTGCCGCCAGGCTCCGCCCCCGTGCGTCGCGCCGCTCGCAGGGAACGGAGCCTGGCACGGAGAGGCTTCGGAGGAGGACGGAGCCCTCGGACACTGCGGGGGACATCGCAGGATCCCGGGGACAAGGTAAGTAACGCCGCCCCAGGATCCTGCAATGCGATCCCGAGTGTGGCTCGGGGTTACCGTTAATGGTACTGAATTTTAACCCCGAGCCACACTCGGGAAAACCGCCAGGGAGGCTACAAGATCAAATAAGAAGTTAAAATCATTGCAAATATACACATATGTATCGATATAACAAAAAAGTCTCCTGTGCTCAAGGGTGTTGCAATGACAGTGGATGTTACACAGGATCTCTACGGCTCCAGGTGAATGCACAGGCCTTGCCCTCCAAGGTTGGGGGGAACCCAATGGAAACACTGTAGAAGAACGAAAAGGGGGCGCACTAGCCTTGTGCATTACTCAAGTGATGTTTATTAATATAAGATAAGAAAGAGATGTACTCTCAAACAAATCAGTCATAAAAGCATTTCTGAGTCCACAATGGACACAAAGCGACCAGGTCCCTGAGACTGTGTTCAGCAAGCCGGAGGACCTTTCAGATGGCTGACATGTTTCAAAGGGAGATCCCCTCCTCCTCAGAGCCAATCATGAGGGCTGGTGTGCCCTCTTTGCATTCTTATACAATACACACACATACTGTATAAATATAAATATATATATATATATATATATATATATATATATATATATATATATATACACATACATATACAGTGGCTATAAAAAGTCTACACACCCCTGTTAAAATGTCAGGTTTCTGAGATGTAAAAAAAGAGAAAAAGATAAATCATTTCACAAACTTTTTCCACCTTGTGGAATCTATAAACTGTACAACTCAATTGAACAACAAACTGAAATCTTTTAGGTGGAGGTAAGTACAAAAAAAGACTAAAATAATATGATTGCATAAGTGTGCACACCCTTAAACTAATACTTTGTTGAAGCACCTTTTGGTTTGATTACAGCACTCAGTCTTTTTGGGTATGGGTCTATCAGCATGGCACATCTTGACTTGGCAATATTTGCCCACTCATCTTTGCAAAAACACTCCAAATCTGTCAGATTGCGAGGACATCTCCTGTGCACAGCCCTCTTCAGATGACCCCGCAGATTTTCAATGGGATTCAGGTGTGGGCTCTGGCTGGGCCATTCCAAAACTTTAAACTTTTTCTGGTCAAGCCATTCCTTTGTTGATTTGGATGTATGCTTTGAGTCATTGTCATGCTGAAAGATGAAGTTCCTCTTCATGTTCAGCTTTCTAGAAGAAGTCTTAAGGTCCTCTGCCTTGATTAAGGCCGTAGAAAAACAGCCCAAAAACATGATGCTGCCACCACCATACTTCACGGTGGGTATGGTGTTCTTTTGGTGATGTACAATGTTGTTTTTTGGAATTATGGCCAAAAAGTTCAACCTTGGTTTCAACAGACCATAACACATTTTCCCACATGCTTTTGGGAGACTTTAATGTGTTTTTTCAAAATTTAGCCAGACTTGAATATTTTTCTTGGTAAGAAAAGGCTTCCATCTTGCCACTCTACTCCATAGCCTAGACATGTGAAGAATACTGGAGATTGTTGTCACATGTACTACACAGACAGTACTTGCCAGATATTCCTGCAACTCCTTGTTGCTGTAGGCCTCTTGGCAGCCTCCCTGACCAATTTTCTTCTCGTCTTTTCATCAATTTTGGAGGGACATCCAGTTCTTGGTAATGTCACTATTGTGCCATAGTTTCTCCACTTGATGATGACTATCTTCACTGTGTTCCATGGTATATCTAATGCCTTGGAAATTCTTTGTGTACCCTTCTCCTGACTGATGCCTTTTAACAATGAGATCCCTCTGATGCTTTGGAAGCTCTCTGCGGACCATGGCTTTTGCTGTAGGACGCGACTAAGAAAATGTCAGGAAAGACCCACTAAAACAGCTGAACTTTATTTGGGGGTAATCAGAGGCACTTTAAATGATGGCAGGTGTGTACTGACTCCTATTTAACATGAGTTTGAATATAATTGCTTAATTCTGAACACATTCCCAGTTATAAGAGGGTATGCACACTTATGCAACCATATTATTTTTTATTTTTACCCCCCCCTCTAAAAAAAAATTCCAGTTTGTTTTTCAGTTTATAGGTCACATTGAAGGTTCTGAAATGATTTATCTTTGTCTCATTTTTTTACATCACAGAAACCTGACATTTTAATAGGGGTGTGTAGACTTTTTATATCCACTGTATATAACATAGATACAACCATTTGAAATCCAGAGTATTGGATTGTATCCGATCAATCTGATTCACAGGTTGATGCTTTTTACAAATATATTCTTCTTCATCAGGACCAGTATAGAAAGTAATTTTCAGTACATATTGTTTATATGGTCTGTACAATTATTTACAATAAATACCATTCAGTTATAAATCCCTATATCAAACACATTTATCCATAAAAATCTTACATTTCTCCACAAACTAACAAAATCAATTGAAATCATTCATCAAAAAAATAAGTACACATGAAAACCCATAATATGACAAATGTAGCAGCAAATAAACATATGCTGCATGTTCCCCTCCCCTTCCCCCCGGCAGTGGTCATCCATCTCAAAATCTCAAACTGTCCTGACATAAAAAATATGAATCATGTATGGTAATATTAAAAATCACCATATGTCACAATTAGGGATGGGATGACTGTTCGAGTGGAACATGAGTTTGACTCGAACATCAGCTGTTCGATCATTCAACGAAGATAGAATATTATGGGCCGTTCGTGCCAAATTCGAGCGGCGCGTCATGGCCCATAATGCACTGCATCATCACAGTGCTTTGCTGGCTGATTATTGGCCAAGCATGCACTATGACCTGCATGCTTTGGCCAATCACAGCGCCGTAAGCAAACAGAGCCATAATTGGCCAAAGGCAGGGTGCCTTTGGCCAATTATGGCTCAGGGGGTTAAGTACACGCCCCACACTATATAAGGCTGCCTGCACGTCGGCCCTGTGTAGTGTGTTGCTGGCGTTATAGAGAGATAGATAAAGAGAGAGAGAGTGTGTCATTTAATTTACTTTGAGCAGGCAGTTTATTCAGTTAGCTAGATCTCACTGCAGACCGTTCCTGCTGTACTATTTATAATCTACTTCAGGCAGGCAGTTGATCCAGTTTAGCTAGATCTCACTGCAGACCGTTTATGCTGTACTGTTTCTAATCTACTTCAGGCAGGCAGTTGATTCAGTTAGCTGCAGTGTATTTCATATATATATATATATATATATATATATATATATATATATATATATATATATATATCCACTGTATCCAGTTTAGCTAGATCTCACTGCATCCCGTCCCTGCTGTACTGTTTCTGATATACTTCAGGCAGTCAGTTGATTCAGTTAGCTGCAGTGTATTTCATATATATATACAGGCTTGTATATATATATATATATAGTCTAGCCAAGCCTATACCTGACTGTAGGCCATTCCTGGAGCATGTGTTCAAAGACACTTTCAGGCAGGTGACTCAGTGAGGTGCAGTTCATAAAATATATATCCTCTCCATTGTAGTCCAGCCAAGCCTATACCTGACAGTAGGCCATTCCTGGAGTACGTGTTCAAAGACACTTTCAGGCAGGTGACTCAGGTGCAGTTCATAAAATATATATCCACTGCATTGTAGTCCAGCCAAGCCTATACCTAACAGTAGGCCATTCCTGGAGAACGTGTTCAAAGACACTTTCAGGCAGGTGACTCCGTGAGGTGCAGTTCATAAAATATATATCCACTGCATTGTAGTCCAGCCAAGCCTATACCTGACTTTAGCCCATTCCAGGAGTGCGTGTCCAAAGACACTTTCAGGCAGGTGACTCAGTGAGCTGCAGTTGAGTTGGTCTGCTTAGGGGACAGGAGCCACACTGGGGCAGAGATTCTGGCAGCTCTGCAGGGGCAGGCTCAGAGGTGGTTGACGCCACGCCAGCTTAAGCCAGGAATGGTGGTTTGCGACAATGGCACCAACCTCCTCTCCGCCCTCCGACAGGGACACTTCACCCATGTTCCCTGTTTGGCTCACGTCCTTAATTTGGTGGTGCAGTGGTTCTTGTGCAGGTACCTGGGCTTACAGGATCTCCTGAGGCAGGCCAGGAAAGTCTGTGGGCATTTCCGCCAGTCATATAATGCCAGTGCTCGGCTGGCTGACCTCCAAAAGGAATGCAACCTGCCAAAGAACCGCCTCATCTGTGATATGCCCATCAGGTGGAACTCAACGTTGGCAATCCTGCAGCGGCTGCACACGCAGCAGAGGGCCATCAATGAGTACCTGTGTGAGTATGGCACCAGGACAGGGTCAGGGGAGCTTGGCTTTTTTTTGTCACGCCAGTGGCTCATGATCAAGGATGCATGCACTGTCCTGTCACCATTTGAGGAGGCCGAGGATGGTGAGCAGTGACAGTGCATGTATCAGTGATACTGTCCTTCTTGTCTACCTGTTGGAGCACACACTGCGTGGAATAATGGACAGGGCACTTGAGGCAGAACAGAGGGAGGAATAGGAGCCTGGCACTCAGCATCAGCAGCAGTCTTCAATGGATCATTTTCAGGCCCCAGAAACCCAAGGACTTGTACGTGGCTGGCAGGAGGTGGCTGCGGATGAGGTCGTCCTTGGTGACCCAGAGGACTCCGGACCGAATTCCTCAGCAAGCCTACGCTGCATGGCCTCCCTAATCCTGTAAAGCCTGAGAAAAGACCCTTGGATTTGTGGTATCAAGGAGAGGGATCAGTACTGGCTGGCAACCCTTCTTGATCCATGTTACAAGGGTAAGGTGGCGGAACTTATCCAGCCATCACAGAGGGGCAGAGGATGAAACATCTTCAGGAGGCCTTACAGAAAGGTTTGTGCAATGCGTTTCCAGAGCCTGGGAGGTTACAATTTCCTGGTCCTCCTGGACAACATGTTGCTGAGGCTTCAGTCAGTCACAGAAGGAGCGGTGAAGAAGGTTGCCATCTGACCGATGCTGACACGTACCTCGTATGTGAGCCTGACGTGCAGAGGGAGACCTCTCGTACAGCCCTGGTTCTCAGATCACTGGAGTTGAGGACAGTGACCGTAGGAGCACAGTGGGGTATGAGTGCCTGGTGGATTCTCTGGAACTGGAGATGATGTCCACTGGGAGACACTGGAACTGACTGGAGTGCCGGGTGCAGGTAAGCTGGATACAAGTCAGCAGGTAAGCCGGATGCAGGTCAGCAGGGTGCAGGTGAGCTGGATGCAGGTCAGCAGGATGCAGGTAAGCTGGATGCAGGTCAGCAGGATGCAGGTAAGCTGGATGCAGGTCAGCAGGCTGTAGGTGAGCTGGATGCAGGTCAGCAGGCTGCAGGTGAGCTGGATGCAGGTCAGCAGGATGCAGGTGAGCTGGATGCAGGTCAGCAGGCTGCAGGTAAGCTGGATGCAGGTCAGCAGGATGCAGGTAAGCTGGATGCAGGTCAGCAGGATGCAGGTAAGCTGGATGCAGGTCAGCAGGATGCAGGTAAGCTGGATGCAGGTCAGCAGGGTGCACACAGCAGGCAGAAGCAAGTTCAGACAAGCCGGGTCATACACAGTGGATCAGTTCAACAGATTCGGCAGGCAAGGAATAGTCAAGTTTGGGCTGGTTTCTGGTAACAGGAGATCAGACAGGCAGGTAAACAGAATCAGAGTCAGGGAAAGCCAAGGTTCAGGATTGGAGACAGCAGCGTGGTCAGAGAGCCAGGTCAGGTGATCGGATGCTGATTACAGGAACAGGTCACAGGTGAAGCTGCAGATCAAACAGCAAGTGCTGAATTGTGGAAGCCCCTCTTAAAGGCCATTGGGCGCCAAAAGCCGAATCACTGTGCGTGCGATCTCTGCGATCGGCACATGCGCATTGGCGCACGCCTGTTCGTTACTGGGAACCTGTTGGTGGGGATGCGCCTGAGCCCTGTTGCAGGTCTAGAAGTAGTATGTCCATGACATTGCCCCCCCCCCCTTAAGGGCAACCTCCGGGTGCCCAAAAGAGCTCTTTTATGAGGATGTCTGCGGAAGAAGGCCTGGATCAGTTCTTGGGCATGCACATTTTGCTTAGGTTCCCATGAGTTCTCCTTTGGTCCATAGCCCTTCCATTTGATTAAAAATTGAAGTTGGTTACCTCTTCTCCTGCAGTCTACGACAGCCTCCACCTCATACTCCTCGTTCTTATTAATAATAATGGGTCCGGGTGGCCCCGTTCCTCTGTCCGGGAAAGGGTCCGGTACTGTGGGTTTAAGCAGAGACACGTGAAACACCGGGTGCACTTTGAGCGACTCAGGCAGGGTAAGTTCATAGGAGACCTCATTCAATTTCCTTTTAACTGGGAAAGGGCCAATGAATCTGGGTGCCAGCTTCTTTGAAGGGCAAGCCATCTTGAGGTTGGTGGTAGATAACCACACCTGATCACCTGGTTGGAGACGTAATTCACCTCTTCTCTTCCTGTCATAAAGCCTCTTGTTGGTTGCCTGCGCCTTGGCCATAGCTTCTTGCAACAACTTGTTGTTGCGACCCAGGAACTCGACAGTGCTTTGTACTGCTGGAACAGGAGATTCTGGAATAATGTTAGGCAGGAAGACAGGATGGAACCCATAGTTCGCAAAGAACGGTGACTGACCTGTGGCTGAATGGCTGGCATTGTTGAAAGCAAATTCCGCTAAAGGCAACAGTGCTACCCAATCATCTTGGACAAATGAGGTAAAGCAACGGATGTACTGTTCCAGGGTTTGGTTCGTCCTTTCAGTTTGTCCGTTAGTCTGGGGGTGGATAGCAGATGACATGGAAAGTTCAATTTTCAGAATTTGGCATAGCGACCTCCAGAAGCGGGAGGTGAACTGGACTCCCCTGTCAGATACAATGTTGGTTGGTACCCCGTGCAGCCTTACGATCTCCCTGATGAACACCCGGGCGGTTTCCAAAGCAGACGGCGTACTCTTTAGGGGTATGAAGTGAGCCATCTTAGACAGACGGTCAACCACTACAAAGATAGCTGTATGTCCTTCAGAAGGGGGTAGTTCCACTACAAAGTCCATGGCAATCATGCTCCAGGGTCTGTCAGGAATTGGTAGTGGTCTGAGGAGGCCCCAGGACTTGGTCCTGGCAGACTTGCTTTGGGTACAGATGACACATGACTTAACATAGTCCTTGCAATCTTCCTCAAGCTTCGGCCACCAAAACATGCGCTGGATTAGTTCACGAGTCTTGTGAACCCCAAAATGTCCGGCCAGCGGGTGGTCGTGACACAGGCTCAACACTTCTGTCCAGCAACTTTCTGGCACAAAAATTTTGCTGTCCTTCCAAAGCATCCCATCCCTGGGTATCAAGACCGGACACCCCCTCTGAGGCTTGTTTTAGACCGGACATCAGGTCTGTCTGGAAAAGCAGAAAGTTGCCCTCAGATAAGATGGTGTCCGGAACTGAAGTTTCTTTGGGGTCATCGTACATCCGAGAGAGAGCGTCAGGCTTGATGTTCTTTGATCCTGGCCGGTAGGTGATGTGAAATGAAAATCTGGAAAAGAATAACGCCCATCGTGCCTGACGCGGCTTCAAACGTTTGGCAGTTCGTAAATATTCCAGATTTTTATGATCCGTGTAGATAAGTATGGGATGTGCCGCTCCCTCTAGCAGGTATCGCCATTCTTCGAGTGCAGCTTTAATGGCCAAAAGTTCACAGTCCCCCACATCGTAATTCTTCTCTGCAGGCGAAAGCTTCCGAGAGAAGAAAGCTATGGGGTGCATGAGATCCTTGAGTCCTTGGCGCTGAGAAATAACTGCCCCCACAGCTGTTTCTGAGGCATCAACCTCGAGTAGGTAAGGAAGAGAGGGATCCGGATGGCTCAAGATGGGGGCAGAGGTAAAGAGTCCCTTTAGGGTAGAGAAGGCAGCTTGAGCCTGGGGATTCCACTGGAATCGGACGTTTTGTCTTGTTAGCTGGGTGATCGGAGAGATAATTGCAGAAAATCCTTTGATGAACCTTCTGTAAAAATTGGCGAAGCCAACAAAATGTTGCACCCCCTTTTTATCTGAGGGTGCAGGCCAGTCCAGAACAGCTGTGACTTTTTGTGGGTCCATCTTGAACCCTTCTGTGGAAATTACCAGGCCCAGAAATTGGATACTCTGCCGCTCAAATTCGCATTTTTCTGGTTTGGCGTATAAGCCATGCTGACGGAGTCGGCAAAGTACCATCTTGACGTGTTTCCGGTGCTGATCCAAGGATGAGGAAAAGATCAGGATATCGTCTAAGTAGGCTATGACAAAAATGTCCAGATAATCTCTGAAGATATCATTTATCAGGTGCTGGAAGGTAGCAGGGGCATTACACAGGCCGAAGGGCATCACCAGATATTCATAATGGCCAAACCTGGTACGGAAGGCCGTTTTCCACTCGTCCCCTGCACGAATGCAAACCAAATTGTAGGCCCCACGAAGATCGAGTTTGGTGAACACAACAGTAGTTCTTAATCTTTGAAAAAGCTCAGGTACCAGGGGTAAGGGATACCGGTTCTTGACCGTGACCTTGTTCAGCTCCCGGTAGTCCACACAGGGACGCAATGAGTGGTCCTTCTTCTCCACAAAAAAGATCCCTGCCCCAGCTGGAGAGGTGGATGGCAGGATGAACCCCCTCTTAAGGTTTTCGTCAACATATTCCTTTAAAACCTCCAACTCCCGCTCAGACAGAGGGAAAATTCGCCCAAAGGGGATTTCAGCTCCGGGCAGTAACTCAATCGGGCAATCGTAGGAACGATGAGGAGGAAGTGTCTCTGCCCCTCGTTTACTAAAAACGTCTAAGAACTCGTGATACTGTTCAGGTACTACTGAGCGTAATTCTGAGTCAGCTTCCAGGCACAGCAAAGGACCAGATATCTTGGAAGGTAAGGGCAGACAATGTTCTTGACAGTAGAGGGACTGAAACCTGATTTCTCCGGAGCCCCAGTCAATTTGCGGGTTGTGGGCCTGAAGCCACGGTAGACCCAAGATGATCGGGAACAGAGGGGAAGCAATAGCATCAAACTTAAGCAGTTCCTTGTGGTTCGAGACAGTAATTACAGGCAGTGGGGGTGTCTCTTAAGTCACCTGGCCAGATTTAATACAGGATCCATCTGCCAAGAAAACAGAAAGTCCTTGAGCCCTGTGCTGGAGTGGAATGCGTTGTTGGTTGGCAAAGTTCAAATTAATAAAACAACTGCATGCACCAGAGTCTATTATTGCAGTAACAGACACAGTCTTTCCAGAAAACTGAAGGGTGATGGGAATAGCCAGGTGAGTAGAGAGAGCTGGGTGACTGTGTGGTGGGATGGATGAAGATCTACGGTACTTGGCAGGACATGAATGTACATAATGGCCTGGTCCCCCGCAGTACAAGCACAGGTTGAGCTGTTGCCGACGTAGATGTTCCTCGGCAGACAATGCGGGTCTCATTAGTCCGACCTGCCCAGATTTCTGAAAGTCCGGTATTAGTTTGGTTGGTGCAGGATTAACTGGGACCGGTCTAAGGGGAACAGGACGAGAGGTTGTAGGCACTTGGGGTAACATCCAAGTTGGTTGAGTCTGCTGGGTCACCCTCTCCATCCTGCGTTCCCGAAGACGACGGTCTATCTGAATATTTAGGGTCATCAAGGATTCCAGGGAATTTGGTACACCGACCCGAGCCAGTTCATCCTTTAGTCCTTCTGACAAGCCTAGGCGAAACTAGTGCCGTAAAGCTGCATGGTTCCACTGGGTATCCGCGCTCCAGCGTCTAAAGTCCATTATATAATCTTCGACCACTCTGCGGCCCTGCTGGAGCGTGCTAAGAGCAGCTTCGGCAGTGGAAGTTTGTTGGGGGTCATCATATAAGAGTGACATTGCGTCAAAGAAGGATGACAAAGAGTCCAGAGAAACATGGTGTTCTTCCAGCAGGTGATGAGCCCAGGCTTGTGGATCTCCCAGCAGAAGTGAGACAACAAACCCCACCTTGGTGTTTTCCCGTGAAAAGGTTAAGGGTAGTAAGGAAAAGTACAGCTCACATGCATTACGGAAAGTCCGAAACTTGCTTCGATCCCCAGAAAACTTCTCCAGAATTGGGACCCTGGGTTCTGGAGATAACATCATTACAGGGAGTGCGGGGGAAGCCTCTGATGACAACCCACTGGAAGAAGGGTTTGTAATACTCGTCCGGGACTGCACTTGTCTCACCAGGTGTTCATAGCTGTCCTGAAGCGATTTCACCTCTTGAGTGAGGACGGAGAGTAATTGGCAGATTTCATCAGTAGCAGAGGTCCCTCTTGCAGGCTCAGGCATGGCTGTTTGATACTGACACGTACCTCGTATGTGAGCCTGACGTGCAGAGGGAGACCTCTCGTACAGCCCTGGTTCCCAGATCACTGGAGTTGAGGACAGTGACCGTAGGAGCACAGTGGGGTATGAGTGCCTGGTGGATTCTCTGGAACTGGAGATGATGTCCACTGGGAGACACTGGAACTGACTGGAGTGCCGGGTGCAGGTAAGCTGGATACAAGTCAGCAGGTAAGCCGGATGCAGGTCAGCAGGGTGCAGGTGAGCTGGATGCAGGTCAGCAGGATGCAGGTAAGCTGGATGCAGGTCAGCAGGATGCAGGTGAGCTGGATGCAGGTCAGCAGGATGCAGGTAAGCTGGATGCAGGTAAGCTGGATGCAGGTCAGCAGGCTGCAGGTGAGCTGGATGCAGGTCAGCAGGATGCAGGTGAGCTGGATGCAGGTCAGCAGGCTGCAGGTAAGCTGGATGCAGGTCAGCAGGATGCAGGTAAGCTGGATGCAGGTCAGCAGGATGCAGGTAAGCTGGATGCAGGTCAGCAGGATGCAGGTAAGCTGGATGCAGGTCAGCAGGGTGCACACAGCAGGCAGAAGCAAATTCAGACAAGCCGGGTCATACACAGTGGATCAGTTCAACAGATTCGGCAGGCAAGGAATAGTCAAGTTTGGGCTGGTTTCTGGTAACAGGAGATCAGACAGACAGGTAAACAGAATCAAAGTCAGGGAAAGCCAAGGTTCAGGATTGGAGACAGCAGCGTGGTCAGAGAGCGAGGTCAGGTGATCGGATGCTGATTACAGGAACAGGTCACAGGTGAAGCTGCAGATCAAACAGCAAGTGCTGAATTGTGGAAGCCCCTCTTAAAGGCCACTGGGCGCCAAAAGCCGAATCACTGTGCGTGCGATCTCTTCGATCGGCACATGCGCATTGGCGCGCGCCTGTTCGTTACTGGGAACCTGTTGGTGGGGATGCGTCTGAGCCCTGTTGCAGGTCTGGAAGTAGTATGTCCATGACAGATGCGTTCAGACAATTTTTTAGTCTGCAGCCCCAAGGTCTGATTGGTTTCAGCAACCATCGCCAGCGTCTGTTGTACATGGTGCAGGAATACCTAGGGGCAAGATCAGACTTGGACAAAGTAAAGATAATCTCCGCGCTCAGGATAGCACAAGGTTGCAGCCTCCCCTATTCAGTTCCCAATAGGAATTTACAGAAAAATGAACACAAAGCAAGTTGGGGTAATTGGAGCTACCTTCTTAGCTGTCATGTGAGGGTGAATAAACCAGATGTGTGTAAACAAATATAACTACCTATAAATCAAGAAAATTATCCCCAGTATTGTAAACAACGTGCAGCGATAGCAATGTAAGTGACAAACAAAGAGGCAAACAATGGTATTGAAACCTAGTGGCCCTATATGTGTGCAAAAAGAAAATGTAAGTGAAAATGCAAAGTGATATTATTCACAATGTAAACCTGAAAACATCAAAAACTTTCATTTAAATAATTATATACAATGCACACAAAAATATATATATTGTATATAAAAAACCGCAAGTCCTGAAAATAGCAAAAAGTCCCAAATGAATATGGAAAACCATAAATACCGTGATAAAAGATAAAAAATAAATAAAAAAGAAGTATAATAGTGCAAAAGAGTCTATATGTGAAGCTCCAAAATGGCCAGATGTCCAAAAGCATTCAAATGACTTTTGTGTTCATCAGAAAACGGGTGACTGATGTGCTCCCCACTCACCAGCACCCTATACCCCAACAGGGTTAATAGGCATGCAGGGTAGCTTTAGATGGTGTCCCTTGGTGGCTCCACTCGTGGCCCATCTCCAGGTTAGGTGAAGGGTCTCTGCAGTTCTATCCACCTCGTCAGGGCATCCAGAGGGGTTACACCGGTCACTTGTTCCAAAAAAGGTTATCAGGGATGGATCCTCGTGGAGAAAGATAAGGGTCCCATAGTGTAGTATAAATTGCTTTTTATTTAAAATAAAGTTTAAAGCGGGAGTCCAGCGACCTTGTCAAGTTCTCACGTACCTGACTGATGAGCCCGATAGTGCAGAGGAATGCCTCCCTTACGTATCTGACTTGCGGCCCCTGGTAGAGCAGACAGGTGGCACGGGAGTGCAGAATGGTATGAGTGCCTGGCAGGATCAACAGCAGATGGGTCAGATGGCCGACACAGCAGACATGACCAGCAGGCTGGATGGATCAGCAGACAGGTGAGCAGACTGAATGGATCAGCAGACAGGTGAGCAGACTGGATGGATCAGCAGACAGGTGAGCAGACTGGAGGAGAGTCTTGGAACGTCAGGCAGGCCGGGTCGGTAATCAGGCTGGCAACAGAGGTACAAGAGGAGCAGGCAGAAGGAATCGTCAAACAAGCCAAGGGTCAGATGCAGGTGGATAACAGGAACAGTCTCAAAACAAGGGTCAAACAGGAGCAGATATCAGATCTTCAGGAAACACATACACAGAGCTGCAGATCAGACAGCAAGGACACAGTGCTGCTGAGGTGTTTAAATAAGGCAGCCTGTTGCCAATCACTGAAATCAGTCTGGACTAAGTTAACCCTTAGGTGGCAGATCCATGACAGACCTATCGTTTTTTCTTTTCTGTTCATTCACAAACTTTGATTATCAACATATCATACTCACAGATTGTGTTTAATATTTCCGCCTCTGCCAGATTTCTTCCGCAAGAATAACTTTTATTATTCGATGCAGCCGTTTTCCATCTTATTTTATTTGTGTGTGTGTGCATATATATATATACTGTATATATATATATATATATATATATATATATATATATATATATATACACATATATATATATACATACACACACACACACAAATATCTATGTACATAAAGAGAGAAAGCTCTTTCTTTTTTAATATTTTTTTGTATGTGTATGTTTGCATTGATTAATATAATCGATAAAAGTATACTCTTCTTAATTTTTAAAAAATAATTTTATCTTGTGTTTAAATTAAAATTGTATTTTTGGTTTAAATGCAGTATTTTTTGGGTTACATTATAAAACTAATTATATATATATATATATATATATATATATATATATATATATATATATATTTATTTGTCTGCATACATAAATATTCCTTAATATTTTAATATTTTTTTCTTTAAAGAGAAATCTGTTAATTGCACAACTTATGGCCAGGTATCCGGCCCCTGAACATGACAGAGCCTTTCCAAAAAATCCAAAAATGCCCATTACAAGTGATGATTCGATTACTACACAATTGCAAGAGACAGCTGATGTAAGAGAACTGCTCTGGTGCACACACGTGCACATGCGTGCACTCAAGGTCAACAGAGGTGTAAGAGAACTGCTCTGGCGCACACGCATGCGCGTGCCCACAGGCAGCAACGGACTTCCAGGGAGCTGATGCGCACGTGTGTGCGCAATGGACTGTGTGCACTCGCAGGAGCGCGTCCCTAACGCCAATTGGCGCCTAATGGCCTATTTAAAGAGTGCTCTGACTCACAAACAGCGCTGACTGGTTTTCAGCTGTGTCCTGATCTTCTGATTCCTGTTATACTCTGCCTGATATCTGTAGCTGAACCCGGCTTACCTTGACTCCACCTCTGGACTCTGATACATTCCTGATTACCGGTTCCTGATCTCGGCTTCCATTTGACCTTGTTTCTGCTCATGCCTTTGTACTTCGCTGCCTGCCTGTTACCGAACCCAGCTATCCTTGAGACCCTGCTCCTGCTCTTCGCCTGGCTCAAACACTGCCTGTTGCCCTGCCTGTGCCACCCAGCGTACTACTCCATCTGCAAGTTCTGCAAGCAACACTCATGTTCCTCCTAGCCCTTGCCACCATCTGTTCCACCTTTAGTGGGGCTTGGGCTGGAGATACAAGGGAGGCCGACCTTGTCATATCAGACTCCTACCAGGTATGTGACAGCTGAAGACAGAATTGGCAATACACACTGGTGTCTGTGTGAGTGTTGCATACCAATGGCAACACAAATAGACTCTGTTTGCTGTAGAGAAATTCCTGAGGTCCAAGGCTGTATCCCTGAGGGCGGCAAATGCATCACAAATGCTGATATGTTCATCTCCCAAATTGCTACAGAGCAACATGTTCGGCTGATGTTCATGACCATGCATCTGGAGGTTCTACCTGTCGTGGATGCCAGCAACAATAGGTTAATCGATAAATTATACTCTAATTAATTAAAAATTTTTTTAACTAAATGTAACTCTGTCTTAATACGCATTCCACTTTTATTTATTTTTTTTATAGGCGATTGAGGAAAACGGCATACCGGGCATTCATTGCGTGGATCTATGGGTTTTTAGGGAAGGGCAACAGAAGAGTCATTCCATCTTGTGCAGTAAAAGTGGTGAGAGAGGTTTTTCCAGATCCAAACAGTTCTTACGTGGGTTTTCTATATTCAGGCGATTACGATGCATAAGAGATGACATTTCATTAAAGTTAGATGATTCGATTTATATGTCAATTTTTTGTTTTTTTGAAATTTGGTTTTATGTTAAGAAATGTATTTTGTGTTTTAAATAAATATTATTATTTCATTATATTGTTTTTAAATTTTTAATCCACTGTATTTAATTAACACATTAGCTGCATCAATAAACATTATTTTAAAATTTTTATTTTTTTAACAAAAATTAGGAATCATAAATTTCAAATACAACAGGTTTATTAATGTAATAAAATATTATAAATATATTACACTTTATATAAAACAAACTCTCATACATAAAAAACAGCAATTTAATTTAAAAAAAAAAATGGTAAATGGACATATGACAATTACCGTTTTTATTTATCAAGTGTCGGAAAATGTGTCATATGTTTCTTGTCAGCAATACTGGTGTCTGGCCTTTCTACAGGAGCTATGTTTTTTGGCATTTCGGGATTTTTGGGTTTCCAAGAATTAATTAGGGTTCCCTCAACAATGCTAATCATCTTGGAAAAAATGTGGATGGCATGTTCATTGTCCATTTTTTGGAATACATTATGCACAATCCACTTCTTTCTACCTCTTGGAAACTCCAATTTTTTTCGTTCCACCAAAATTTCTTCTCCTCTTTCATCTATTTTTTTTGTCAGAGCAGGGTTGCGTATCACATTATGATTGTGGCATAATGCTGCCAGTTTAGTTCTGGCTTCCATTGAATCAAATCGGTAATTCATTCGTTTTGGGCGATATTTTAGAATCATACTGTGATATGTTTCTATAACCCCGGTTTGACAGAAAAAAGTTAGATGTTTCTTGTCCTTTTCCAATTGTGGATCTAGTACAATAGTGGACAATGCATGAAATGCAAGTGTTTGTTGGATTAACCAGGGAACAGTCGGAGAATCCTCATCGATCTCATCATGCAAGCATTTGTGCTCGACATCTCCAATTTTCCATACATGAACATTTAAAACATGATGTAGTACAGATTGCCAAAGTTCTTTTAAAACTGCCTTGTTTCCTTGACAAGCTCTACTACACCAATAAAAATGAGTCATTATGGATGGAACCCATGGCAAAAGTGCACTATTAATTTTTTTGGGGGAAATTTGAAACAATTTTCTTTTTAAATTTTTTGCATAATGCCAAATGTCGAATTGATGATTAATATTTTTATATATTTCATTTGTTGATACTAATTTTCGAATGCCAGCGTGTCGATCTGTTCCCACAAATTGAATATCCAAATTTTTGTCAATTAGGTGATTTAAACTTTTGGTGTATCCAAACGTCTCCATAGCAACTGATGATGTTGTTTGTGACACCTGCACTAATTCAAAGTCCACAATTTTTTTGGAAAAGAGATCCATGAAAGTGTAAGTGGAGTACTTTGATGAAAAACCAAGGCTGGAGGGGCAGGAGGCGGAGCCTAGCAGAGCAGACATGCATTGTTAGAGCTCCACACCGCTGAGGAGAGAAGAGAAGGACAAAGCGGAGCCTGCAGGCTCAAAAGGTATCCATTTGAAACTTTTTGCCCCAGGGAACAAACTGTGAAAGTTTGGGCAGGAAATATGGCACTGGGAGGAAACCGTGGCAGAAATAAAAATCACCTCACAAAGAGCTCACAGGCACTCACTGCAGCTGAAGCAGCTCCAGTCACCTCACAAGATACAGCATCAGGGCGCTCTCACAGACAGAAAATGTCACAGCAAGACTCTCCATTTGAGTCAGATACAGAACAAATCCTCTCACAAACTTCTCCACAAGCCTCCTCAGTATCCCCAGTAATATTATTACAATTTGAAAAGATGCTTCATAAGGCTTTAAAACAAACCTCAGACCAAATAACAAAAAGCCTAACCAAAGAAATAAGAGAGCTGGGAAACCGCACCGCAGCCTTAGAAATAAAAATGGATGAAATTGAAATTACAACCCAAGAAAATGTAACAGAATTGGAACAATTAAAAAAAGAGAATTTAATACTTCAAACTAAGCTCGAAGATTACGAAAATAGAGCCAGACGTTCAAACTTGCGCATAAGGGGAATACCTGAAACTGTGACAGACCTGCAATCTACTATTACTGCTCTATTACAAGAACTAAAGCCAGATATCCCTATTGAACGTTTAGAACTGGACAGAGTACACAGAGCCCTCACAGCCAAAAAGAAAGATGGACCCCCACGTGATATAATCACAAAATTTCATTATTACAGAACGAAAGAACAAATACTAATTGCTGCAAGAGAAAAAAAGGAACTTAATTTTCAAGGACACAATTATCAAATTTTTGCTGACCTATCCCAACTTACTATTACTAAAAGACGATCCATGAAACCCCAACTAATGGAACTGCAACGCCACAACATTATGTTTCAATGGGGCTTCCCCTTTTCAGTCAGATTTAACTACCAAGGTACAATTTACAGAAGCAGATCAGCAGATGAACTACAACAAACCCTTTTAAAATTAAATCTGACAGAACCCACAAGCAGCAACACTCCCACACGCAGAAGAATGGCATCATCTTCACCTTCAGGCAGCACCCAGAAAATTTCAGAACAAAATGGGAATCATCATTCTCACAAAAGAGGCCGTTATGCCACATCATCCATGGACCAAGAAGATTCAGTGGACTGACATCCTAATTCCTGATATCTCTTCATTTATTATACTAAGAGATGGTTCTCTATAAAAAACCTATATTTATAACTGAATGTAACTGCATTCTGATAGTCACACACTGTGTGGTATCATGTTACATTCCAGTTATATTTCTTATTACTTCTGATTCATATAGCCTTAGAATATGTAAGTGAAATAAGGAAATTCTTGTTCAGTTATATATTATCAGGTAATAACAATAGATTTATTACTTTTTAGGACAAATATATTCAATAATCCAGAAGTAATGGAAGCTTTTTCTTTCTTTTCTTAAAACAAATATATTATTACCTAACTAGTTCCTAGAATTATGTTTTTATTTATTCTAATCTGAAGCAATACAACCTCTATTTTATGAGTTAACATATCTAAACAGTTACATATGAATAAAATATGTAATTGTTTACTCTAAAAGGGTTAAAATCCCAAAATAATTCAAACTATCTTCATCAATACCAAAGTTATTAACAGTACCTTTCTAACTGAATTATTTAGCCTAGGGCAAGACTAACCATATACAACCACCCTGGAATAAATAATTTTAACAAAAACTATATTCTGCACTCCAATTAATGAAACATCATTTTGATGTCTTTTGACATAGCACTTCTCTCCTGTAAGTGGAAGATCCGTGTACCCCCATTAGCCCTCCTCATTCTCCCAACCATATTATGTGGGAGTGTGACGAAGGCACTTATTCCCCTGAGAGAGATATTTATTCTCTTTCACGGGTAAATTGTGATTACTTGCAAAAAATAATTTATACAATGTATCATCTAAACTCATATGTTTTTTGTTTACTCTTTACTCCAGAATTCACTGGTTTCTTTTCTATCTATTCATCTCTTCAGTCCACACAGGTTGATCTGCGCAGTCAGCTCTGCATAACAAAAAGTAAGTCAAAACTATTTGATCTATTGCCATGGCACCACTGAATATACTTTCCCTGAATGTTCAGGGAATAAATGTCCCTCAAAAAAGGACCAAAGCCTTCCGTACTTTCCATAACAAGAAGGCTCACATAGTATGCCTCCAAGAAACACACTTCACCAAAGATTCTACTCCAAAATATATTTCTCCTTTTTATCAACAAATTTACACGGCTTCTGCCTGTACCAAGCAAAGGGGAACTCTAATTGCATTTCACCGATCCACACCATTCACCTTATCATCAGAAATTAAAGACCCAGAAGGTAGATACCTGATACTCATGGGTTATATAAATGGATACAGCAATCACGGTGATTTCCTACTACGCTCCTAACAAACAACCTACACCATTCCTCTCACATATATTACAAGTGATTAATACACACAAAATAGGAACAGTGATAATGTGTGGGGATTCGAACCAGGTCCTCCTCCCATTTCTAGATAAATCACCTTTTACACCATCCAAAATAACCTCTAGATTACCTTTTTCTCAACTTCTTTCCAAATACAATCTGGTAGATTCATGGAGAGAAAGTAACCCAATGAAAAAGAAATTCACTTATTTCTCGCACCCTCATCAAACCTTCACCAGAATAGATCATATTTTTCTAACAATAGGAATGATACCAGAAATTATTGCATCAGATATAATTCCGATTCCGTGGTCTGACCATAATGCAGTATACACGACTATAGCCTCAGCCATACCAAAAGCGCATGACCCAACATGGTACTTACCGGACATAATGCTCAAAAACCCACTACATCAGATGGCCATTGAACAAGCTTTAAAGGAATACATATCAATTAATAATACAACAGACATTTCCCCAATAACACTGTGGGAAGCTCATAAGCCTGTCTTGCGTGGTACAATACAAAGACAAATGGCACTATTTAAACGGGAACGCAAAAATCTAGCAAAAAAACTAGAACTCAATTTTAATGCAGCCTACATATCATTTCAAGATAATCCATCTCAGAGTACAAAATCTCATCTGGAAAAATCTAGATTGGAATACGATCTATTTCTCACTGAGTCAGTTGATAAATCCCTCAAACGCTCCAAACACAATTTCTACATGAATACAAACAAACCAGGTACATATTTGGCTCGGGCATTAAATTCAACTAACAAATTTTTCAAACCAATACGTTTGAAATTATCAAAAAATGTTTACACTTGTAATCCAGTTAAAATAGTCCATAAATTTCACTCACATCTCGCAACTTTATACAAGACAAACAATGAATTTAATCCTACAGAAGCTGAATCCTTCTTCTCAAAAATAACCTTACCTGAGTTATCTCAGAATCAAAAAAGCAGTTTGGATGAGCCTATAACTATAGATGAAGTTGCTAACGCCATAAAAGACCTAAAACTTAACAAAAGACCAGGCCCAGACGGCTACTCGGCTTTATACTATAAAACATTCTCAGAAATACTCTCTCCAATTCTCACTGAAACTTTTAACAAACTTCTAGATGGACATTCTTTTCAGCAAGAAACACTAATGGCAATTGTTTGTATGATCCCAAAACCCCTTTCTGATGATACTTCCTGTGTGAATTATCGGCCTATCTCTCTGTTAAACCTCGATATTAAATTATTAGCAAAAATAATAGCAAAACGCCTCAATAGCATTATAGGAAAATTAATACATAGAGATCAAGTAGGCTTCATGCCAAATAGACAGGCAGGTGATAATATACGCAGGGCAGTGTTATTGGCACATATTGCTAAAAAACGGAAAATCCCTTTATGTTTTCTATCTCTCGATATTAAGAGGGCATTTGACACAGTATCCTGGCAATATATGCAATATTCATTACAAAAATGGGGTTTTGGACCCCACTTTTTAACATGGATCAAAGCATTATATAATAAACCCAAAGCCTATATAAAATATGCTGGATACAAATCTGAAGCCTTTAATATCGAAAGAGGTACCCGACAGGGTTGCCCATTATCTCCCTTATTATTTGCCCTTATACTCAAACCCATGGCCCAATACATCAGAACAAACCAAACTATAACTGGCATTGAAGTAGGAGGTATTACACACAAATTATGTATATTTGCAGACGATATATTACTTTTTCTATCATCACCACAGGTCTCTGGTCCTAACTTAATACCAGCTCTTGATGGATTTGCAGCCCTATCCGGCCTTATGATTAATCCTAAGAAATGCCTAGTGCTTAATATTTTACTCACAAACATGGAATTGATCCCGGCTAGGGCTGCACTCCCATTCACATGGGCAGAAAAATCAATCCCATATCTTGGAATTCATTTAACAGCATCTCATTCTGACTTATTCTCAACCAATTATCCTCCTGTATTAAGACAGATCACAAATCTAATAAAACAATGGTCGCAACTTCCTTTATCCTGGATAGGGAAGATTAATGCAATCAAAATGACTATTCTACCCAAATTGCTTTATCTATTCAGAATCCTCCCTATTCCAATTCCTTCCTATTTTTTGAGAATAGTACAAAAAAGAGCAACTTCGTTTATATGGGGCTCTTCTAAACCACGTATACCTATACACACACTACATCTTCCCAAAAATAAAGGAGGCCTGGGATACCCTAATTTTACTAACTACTACAGAGCAGCACATTTGGCCAGTCTGTCCAAATACCATGCAAAACAGGAAATCCCATTATGGGTATTTATAGAGGCTTCAGAAAATGACCCTCTATTAATATCAAATTTATTATGGCTTGATCCTAAAGACCGCTTTAAAATTCATAATCCCATAACTAAACACTTCTTATCTCTCTGGGATAAACTAAAAACCAAATATCAGTTACAATCTCCACACAATCCTCTCCTTTCTTTTATCAGAAATCCGGCCTTTTATCCAGCATGGATCTACCCAAATTCTTTTAAAGCTTGGACAACATCAGGCATTCAGACACTAAATGACTTCATAGCATCTAAATCATTCCTTTCATTCCCATCGCTTAGAGAAAAATATGATCTACCAAACTCTGAGATATTCAGATATCTCCAAATCAAAAATTTCTATACACCATTCCTAAAGGGGGATACACCATTATCCCAATTATCCATTTTTGAATCAATCTGTACAAAAGATCCATTTGCTAAAGGTACAATTTCATCACTTTATAATCAATTATATGGAGTAGCAAATCTTAATAGACCCTCTTACGTTCAGAGGTGGGAGGAGGACCTGGGACTAACTTTAGATGACACAGTCTGGTCTAACATATGGCTCACATCTAAGTCATCTTCACCCAACATCTTAGCACTGGAGACAAATTATAAAGTCCTAACTCGCTGGTACCTTGTACCCGCTAGAGTGGCAAAATATTCACCTAATACCTCAGCTCTTTGTTTTCGAGGATGCCCAGAAATAGGCACATATTTACACATATGGTGGACGTGCCCAGTAATCCAAACCTTCTGGAAGGAAGTCTTCGTGATTGCATCTAAAATATTTAAAAAAATAATACAACCAGATCCATATTTAACTTTACTTAATCTAAAACCGGAATGGTTAACACTCTCTCAATTCAAACTTATGATCCAACTAATAACGGCTGCAAAACAAACAGTGGCCAAGGCATGGAAATCTCCTACATTGGTACTAGCAGAAACAATTCACAGAATGAATAATACAATGTCCCATGCTAAGATGGTAGCCATCGATCAAAATCAAATTCCAAAATTTGAAAAACTTTGGCATCCTTGGATAAAACAACAGTTCCTGTCAAACTTCAATGACTCTGTCCTGTTGCCATGGTAACAGATTAAATGACTTACAGAGACACCCATTCTAAGGCTTCAAAGAGAACTAAAAAGAATAATAAACTGACGAGCGGGACAACCTTGTGGACCATACCTCTACCTTTCAACCCTTTTTCTTCTTTCTCTTTCCTTTTCTCCACCTTACGATTAAAGCTCATTATCAGAATTTATTTGACCTATATACACTCTACTTGTAAACAATATGTATAGTAGGTATAAATCATTTAAATACCTACAAAAGTAACTAAGGAAATGATATATATCTTTAATTTAGGTTTACGTGAACCCAATGTTTAATATTTGAAATTTCATGATATTTACCTATATAAACCCTACTGTAAAACAATGAGCTTACTTTATAGATCCTTGTAAACTTACTTTATGTATCTTTATAACATTGTATACTCAATAAACTTCTTTTGACAAGGAAAAACCAAGGCTGTCACATTGACCATCCCCTACAAGAAAAATTGTTTTTTCAGACAATTCATCAATCACATTTGAAATATTCTCTTGCCAACTGTGATCAATTGCTTTAAAGATGTGTACATTTTGAGCTCTGTTGTAGGAAGATTTTCCAAACATCTCTATGCCGCATAGATCGAACATTTCGCAAACTTTGGCATAGCTGCCTCCACTTACACATAAGGCCCCAGACAGCAAAATGTTACCGGCTGGATAATGCTTGATTTTGGGCTGGCTTTCCCACAACTTCAAGCGATGTGAACACGAACAGGTCGAATAGACATAAACCATCGTTCCAACAATTTGTTTATCTATGTTTCTAATGCTTGAAAAACTGTCTTGATCAGGACAACGCATTGCATATAGCAGTTTATCAAGGCAGCTTTCAAAAAAATACATTTTTTTTCTTTAACCAAATTTAATGGATGAGGAAGTGTTTCTTCAGTTTGTCTTTCCTCTAGACTTTTACAAATACTAAGATCATTTTTTTGTGGGGTTTCACATTCAGACTCATGAAAACTTGGGTCGTTAGCATAGGACAATTTTCTTCTTTTTTTTTTTTTGTTAAATATTTTTATTGGTTTTTAAACAAAGGTAACAAGGAAGAAAAAGGAAGAAAAAAGCATAAAGGCAATTCAAATACATTAAAGTATGCATGTGCGGACGCAGCCGCTAGTAATGTGAGAGAAAAAATAAAGTTGTTATATATAAACTGTAATGGTTGATAATATAGTAAGGGTAAATATCCTGTTATGCAGTAAGGAATTAATACATATAAGTAATAGGTATTATAAATGGTATACCGCCCTTCACCAAAAACTAATACCTCCACCGCGCCACTATGTTTCACAAACTGAATGTGAATGTGCTCAAAATCAATCTATACAATAACCCACGTGGGGAATTGAATTCCCAC
This sequence comes from Aquarana catesbeiana, assembly GCF_042186555.1. Lineage (NCBI taxonomy): Eukaryota > Metazoa > Chordata > Amphibia > Anura > Ranidae > Aquarana > Aquarana catesbeiana. The sequence continues at coordinate 121,092,408 of NC_133334.1, forward strand.
ACCCACTATGAAGCAGCCCCTTTAAATTATAATGCATATACTAAGTATTTAATCGGAGATGTCTGTAAACTACCCAAATCCTCCCACAGACATCTAGGAAAAAATAAGAGGCGCTTTCAAACAAAAAATCAAGTGTATTAAACACAGTGATGGTGTGACCCTCTACACATGTGTATGTGAACACTAATGCAAAGGTGAAATCTATAAACAAATCTACACAAAATGTATATAGGTGTAAATGTACCAGCCAGATCAGTGGTCAAATAAAAAATAAGAGGCGCTTTCAAACAGAAATCAAGTGTATTAAACACAGTGATGGTGTGACCCTCTACACATGTGTATGTGAACACTAATGCAAAGGTGAAATCTATAAACAAATCTACACAAAATGCTATCCCATGAATAAGTCAACCTATGACGAAACGTCGGGGGCGTGGCTGTGAGACGTGACGTGCAGCACTGTGAGCCACACTGAAGGAGAGGAGCATTGTTTACACAGAGGGACGGAGGACATCCAAGGGAGGGGTGAGATTGATAACCCTGCACCAGCACACCTCGGGTCCGCCGTGACCACTTGTTTTATTTGGATCCACTGGAATTACGTTTGATGTGATTTGCACTTTATTTGAGCTGTATTTTATCATTTTACATGTGAGTGTACTGATTGAAGATTGCAGTGATTTTAATAAATGTGTGATACTGGTTTACACTATTGGAGCACATATTATTTTTTTCATGTGGACCGGGTTGGAAACATTCACTGTGGAACAATGATTGATCCTACTACCTTGGTGTATGGTAGATAAGCGATTATTGCCTTGCATGAGAGTGCTGGCAAATTAAGTCGGTGAGTGTAGGTCTTGAGGGAGTGGAATCACTGCACACAAGAGGAGAGGTGGAGGAGACACAACATCACCTGTGCTTTATCAAGATTTATTACCACTTTATTCTGACACATTTTTCTCACGTGTGTGGTCACGTTTTATTGTGGACTGATTTATATTTTTGAAGTTAATTTGTATTTTGTATTTTTTATTTTTGGATATATTTTTTGCATGTACAACATGATATGAAGTGGCAGGATAGGTTTTATCACTGGAAATGTATTGAGATATGTATTTCCTAAGATTACACTGCATGTAAGGTTTATACACATTAAGAGGGTCGCACCATCACTGTGTTGATCGATATTTGACCACTGATCTGGCTGGTACATTTACACCTATATACATTTTGTGTAGATTTGTTTATAGATTTCACCTTTGCATTAGTGTTCACATACACATGTGTAGAGGGTCACACCATCACTGTGATTAACACACTTGATTTTTGTTTGAAAGCGCCTCTTATTTTTTATTTTTTTATTTGACCACTGATCTGGCTGGTACATTTACACCTATATACATTTTATGTAGATTTGTTTATAGATTTCACCTTTGCATTAGTGTTCACATACACATGTGTAGAGGGTCACACCATCACTGTGTTTAATACACTTGATTTCTGTTTGAAAGCGCCTCTTATTTTTTATTTGACCACTGATCTGGCTGGTACATTTACACCTATATACATTTTGTGTAGATTTGCTTATAGATTTCACCTTTGCATTAGTGTTCACATACACATGTGTAGAGGGTCACACCATCACTGTGTTTAATACACTTGATTTCTGTTTGAAAGCGCCTCTTATTTTTTATTTGACCACTGATCTGGCTGGTACATTTACACCTATATACATTTTGTGTAGATTTGTTTATAGATTTCACCTTTGCATTAGTGTTCACATACACATGTGTAGAGGGTCACACCATCACTGTGTTTAATACACTTGATTTTTTGTTTGAAAGCGCCTCTTATTTTTTCCTAGATGTCTGTGGGAAGATTTAGGTAGTTTACAGACATCTCCGATTAAATACTTAGTATAAGGAATTAATACAGTAGCGATTTTGTTACTGAGTAATAATAATCCAGCTTTACATGGTATCGTGGATGATGGTTGATATGGGGTGGGTAGGAAGGAGAATTATCTAATCATGAGTTTCATCTGGTAGAGTTTGTGTTAAGCTTGGTTCAGGTGGTTATACATGTGAACAGGTGTTGGTAGAAGGGGTTGGTAGGGGATAAATCAGAAGACTATTATGCCCCGTACACACGGTCGGATTTTCCGATGGAATATGTCTGATCGGAGCGTGTTGTCGGAAATTCCGACCGTGTGTGGGCTCCATCGGACATTTTCCATTGGATTTTCCGACACACAAAGTTGGAGAGCAGGAGATAAAATTTTCCGACAACAAAATCCGTTGTCGGAAATTCCTATCGTGTGTACACAAATCCGACGGACAAAATGCCACGCATGCTCAGAATAAATAAAGAGATGAAAGCTATTGGTCACTGCCCCGTTTATAGTCCCGACGTACGTGTTTTACGTCACCGCGTTCAGAACGATCGGATTTTCCGACAACTTTGTGTGACCGTGTGTATGCAAGACAACTTTGAGCCAACATCCGTCGGAAAAAATCCTAGGATTTTGTTGTCGGAATGTCCGAACAAAGTCCGACCGTGTGTACGGGGCATTAGAGTGGGGGTTGTTGTGAGTTCTTCCAGTAAAAGGTAGAAATTTTGTGAGTATCACCATGGGTTTGGGGAGATTTAGGATTCATCATTAGTATAAAGGGAAAGGAAAGGAGCAGTGAGTATCAAGGGTGAAGTAAGCATACAATATCATATTTACCGTCACAGCATCCATACTTCCTTCAGTTGAGGTATTTTTTGTATTCATCAGTGGTAGTAAAGTGTATCCAGCATGTCCATGTTTTGGTGAACTTAGTCGGTGTTTCTTTGGCCTGATGTATGAGGTCCTCCATGACCATTGTTTTTTGTATGCCTGTAAACCATTCTGCTATGGAAGGCTGGTCAGTGGAGCGCCATTTGAGGGGGATACAGATCTTGGCAGCGTTCACCATGTGCATGGCCAGAGATCGGACGTAGGTCGACAATGGTGTCGTGGAATGATGGAGTAGGAATAATGCAGGGTTGAAGTCTAATGTGTATGTTGTTATTTGGCCGATCAATTTGTGTACTTCTTTCCAGAAGGGTTGGATTTTTGTACATGACCACCAGACATGTAAGAACGATCCAATCTCTGTTTTACATCTCCAACAGGTTTGGGTAATTGACGGGTCAATATGATGCAATGCAAGCGGTGTTCTGTACCATCTGGACAGTATTTTAAAAGCGTTTTCCTGTACTTGCACATTGATTGATCCTTTGTGGGTCAGGGTATATATTTTCTCCCATTCTACGTCAGTAGGGTTTACCGAGAGATCGTGTTCCCATTGTCTGGTGGTCCAATGTTTCGTTGGTGTGCAGGTGGTGAATAAGAGTGCATATGTTTGGGATATCAGGTGTTTTTGGGGTTCCTTGCTTGAGCATAGGTTTTCAAATGTGGTGGTTTGTCTGGACCAGTCTGGTTTGGGTTTAGGTTTGCTGAAAAAGTGTCTCAGTTGAACGTATGTCCAGAATGGGAAAGATTCTATTTTCATTTTTGACGCCAGCGCAGGTTGGGATAAGAAATTATTTCCTTCAAAAAAGTGCTCTGCTCGAACAGTAGGGTGGGGCCAATGGTCGGCTAAAAAGGTGGAATGCATTCCTGGCAAAAAATATGGGTTTAGCCGTAATGGGGTCATTGGGCCGTTAAGTGAAGAGATTTTGTGGAGATTACAGGATGTGTGGAATGAGGCCAATGTTGGGTTAATTAGTGGATGATGTTTGGATTCAGGGGGGACATTAGGTTTAGTGATCCAGGGGAGATGAGATAATGGGAGTTCTGAAAATGATTGTTCTATGTTGATCCAGTCTTTATGATTGGAGTGTATGTTCCAATCCACAATTCTAGTAAGATGGCATGCTTGTTGGTATTTACGTATGTCAGGAAGACCTATGCCACCTAGGAGTTTAGGGGTGGTCAATCTCAGGAAGCTCAGTCTCGGGCGTAGTTTATCCCATACGAATGTTGTACAGGCTTTTTGATAAGTGGAGAAGAATGCTTTTGGGAGTTTAATTGGAATAGTTTGCAAAATATATAAGATTCTGGGCAGGATGTTCATTTTAATGATCGCGGCTCTGCCGAACCAAGAAAATAGTCCTGTGGAACATTTTTTTAAGTCTAATTGTATTTTCTGTAAAATTGCAGCGTGATTAAGGGTGTATAAGTCCTTTAAGGAGGTCGGTAAGAAAAAACCTAGATATGGGATTGCTCTATTATTCCATGAAAACGGATAGTTGAGTTGGCATTGTTGACAAATTTCAGGGGTGAGGGAGATATTAAGGGCTGTCGATTTCGAGAAATTTATTTGGAGGTTAGAAAGGGTATGAAAATTTTGAAAATCTTTAAGGAGGTTGGGTATTGTCGTGAGCGGGTCTGTGAGAAAGAGGAGTATATCGTCCGCGAAGGCAGCTAATTTATATGTGCGTTGTTTGATAGTTATTCCCTTAATTTCTTGATTGGCTCTTAGGCGTCGCAGGAAGGGTTCCAGGGGTAAAATAAAAAATTAAGGGGGAGAGCGGGCATCCTTGACGGGTTCCATTCAACACGGAGAAGGCGTCCGACAGGTGGCCGTTTATGTGGACTTTGGCAGTAGGGTTGGAGTAAAGGGCTGATATGAAATTCAGCATTGTTGGGGGAAGCCCTATCATCCGTAGAGTTTCTAACATATAGTCCCATGCCACTCTGTCAAACGCCTTCTCCACGTCGAGAGAAAGCATAAATCCGCTAGAGTGGCTGGATGTAAGCCAATGGTGTATATTAAGAGCTTTCAGAGTGTTATCTCTCGCCTCTCTTACCGGAACAAAGCCAACTTGGTCAAGATCTATAAGTTGGGGCAATAATGGTAGGAGACGGTTTGCTAAAGTTTTCGCATACCATTTTAAATCAACATTAAGAAGCGAGATGGGCCTGTAATTGGTAACTAGGGATGGGTCTTTGTCCGGTTTTGGAATAACAGCTATATGGGCAGTTAGAAGGTCTCGAGGCGGTGTCGTGGGGGTTGCGAAAGAGTTAAATGCTTTTAAGAAAAAGGGGGTGAGTATTTCTGCGTAAGTTTTATAGTAGCCGACTGTCAGGCCATCGGGACTGGGGCTTTTACCTGATTTTAGTTGTTTCAGGGCTAGGTCTATTTCTTCTTTGGTTAGGGGGGGAGGCTAGATCTTGAGCCATGGAGTCAGAAATAGGGGTAGGGCCATATTGTTTCTAAAAATCGACTATCATTTCTTTTCTCTTGTTTTTATATGTGGAGGAATTAGATGGGTGAAGGTTATATAGTTTACTATAATATTGGACAAATGTCTGGAGTTTTGGTAAATTTGCATCCCGATGGGTCAGTGATGGAATGAATCATTGTGTGAGCTCTTGTCACTTGTAAAGCCTGAGCAAGCATTTTACTGGCTTTGTTGCCATATTCATAAAATGTTTTTTTGGAAAGGATATATTTGTGTCGAATTTGAGTGTCTAATATATCTAGTAGGTCTTTTCTAGTTTGGATCAGTTCAGCCATAGTGGAGAGGGCTTGGGTTTGTTTATGAGCGCCTTCTAGCCTGTGGATTTTGTTGATGAGGTCTGAGTATTGTTTTCTGCGTGCGCGATTTCGTTTAGCAGCCACTGCGAGTAAGACTCCTCTGATTACACATTTATGTGCTTCCCAGTTGGTAAGTGGGGACGTATCTGCTGAAATATTTTCTTGGAAGAAATGTTTGAGACTGGATTCGACTTCTGCCGCAATGGAAGGGTCATTCAGTAATCACGGATCCAATTTCCATGTTTGTGAACGGGGTGTCGTGTTTGGGATTTTAAGTGTTAAAGAGGTGGGGTGATGATCTGAAATAAGCATGGGGTCAATGGAGGTTTGGTGGATTAGAGATAGATCTTGTTGTGTCAGAAATAGGTAATCAATCCTTGAATATCTGTCGTGAGGAGCGGAATAAAAGGTGAAGTCTTTAACGTTTGGGTTCAGGGTGCGCCAGGAGTCATGGAGCAGTAGCTGTTTGAGTAAGGATTTAATTGTCCTAAGGGCCGAATACGGGAGTGAGGATGAGCCGGTGGATGTGTCTTGGATAGGGTTAAGTGGAATATTGAAGTCTCCCCCCAAGATGAGGGTTCCTTCTTGGAAGGTCGTGAGTGTATTCGTGATAGTTCTAAAGAAAGGTACCTGACGGCTATTGGGAGCATATATATTAGCCAATGTGAATTTCCTATTGAGAAGGGATCCTTTTAAGAATAGGTATCTGCCTTCCACATCTATTAGCGAGTCGGTGATTTGGATGGGGCAGGATTTAGCAATTAGTATTGAAACTCCTTTTGATTTGTGCAACGGGTTGGTAGCGTGATACACCGTGGGATACCGGTGATATTGTAATTTTGGCGTGGCATTGGATCGAAAGTGGGTTTCCTGAAGGAAGATAATATCAGCCTTATTGCGGTACATGGTGAGGAGTAGTTTAGAGCCTTTCTCTGGCATGTTAAGGCCTTTTACATTGAGTGAAATTATTTTGAGCATGGAGCTATTTGTGGTGCTGGATGAATTTGTTATTGTATAGGTGTTTGTATGTATTTAAGATGAGAATAGGTGCTGCGGTAGTGGAGGTGGTGGGATGGGCTGGAGGGTGTACGCGTATAGGTGAGGTAGATCGGAGGACAGGGGAAAGGAAGGGTGATCGATACCGGCGATGAATGTGATCTCAATCACCTGATTCGGTGACTAGGATCACAGTAATTTACTAGCCAGATGAGGTCAGTGGTATGGGTAAGTTAGTATAATGGAGAGGTTTGATAAGATTTGCGTAACCACTGTGTGGGGGTTGGTCTATCAATCGAGAGATGTATACAGTAGGTGAAAGAATCTGTCAGTGAGGTCTGGCTCACCAGCAGCCTTATTTTATATATTCGGTGGAAAAAGGGGGGATAGGTATGTAATACTCATGTTGGGATACGTGGTGGAATTAGTTCTCAGAATTGGTATGGTGGCCAATAATTAGTGGTGATGAGATGTTTAGTTGAGAAATGTTACCAGCAGTTATTTTTGCCATAGACCGTGTGGGATGGAGCAGTTGTCTATGGTATGGTTACAGGTAAGGTCATATCAACGAAGGGGGGAAAGGCATAAAGAAGGATAACAGTAACAGTCGTTTCTATGTAAGGACATTAATAATTGTAGCTAAACAGCCGGTCCATATAATAGACGAGCATACGGCAGAGTAATCAGGGTAGCATATCGGATGAAGTAACAATCATCTATATTAATACATCTATGCATGTACAGAATAGTCATTAGTCAGAAAATAAATTGAACTTAACCTGAGTGGGGAGGGAGTGTAGGTATGTGCAGCCAACCCAGGCATAAACATCACAACAAGGAGGATTTAATCCTCAAATTTTATGTATGTGTAAATTCGTAAGTGATTAACGGATTGTAATAAGTATAGTAATAAGTATAGTACCCTATTGTAGTCAGTGTAATGACAAGTGTCGCTTGTGCGTGGTATATGTAGTGTTAATCGTGGTCTTTGTAATGTATTAAATTAAATGAGGGCATATAGTGTGTAGGACTGTAAATAAGATGGGTCTAAGGCCAGTAGGTGGCAGCAGAGGGCTAAACTTCAGAGAACTGATTGTGGCATAAGGAGCTAATCAATTTGAGGGAGATTAAACTGGTAACAGGGTTGTGTAAGAGATCGTTTTCTCATGTGTGGTCAGTGTGTGGTGTAGTATACTAGTGTCTTCCCGATACAGGAGGCAGTAAATCTTTTAACTTATAACAGTAAATTATAACATTTAACAGTTTACCCTTCGGTCTTTTCTCAGGATACAAAGGGTCTGTAGGTATTAAGTCAGATGAGGCATATAATGCGGGTCCCGGTGTCAATATAGAGCTTCGGTATATACAAATATCTGTGTAGGAAGCAGATGGAGCGGCCCCCGGGGACAGAATGTTCTGCAGTGGGGAGCGGTATCTGCAGCACAGATTTCGTGGTTGTTTCCGTTCGGTAGTCTGTCAATTGAAAGATCGTCATGGATCAAAAGTTAAGGCATCAGTTGTCTGTTTCAGGGGCAGTCAGCAGAGTCAATGTACAAGCGGAAAAGAACATTGCAGACATGAGGACCGGGTCTCGGGTGATAGTGCAAAGCGATCGGGCGAAGCGTTGTTTCCTCCGTAGGATGTTGATGAGTGTGGGAGAGGTGGTTGATAGAGTTCCAGATACGTGTAGAGAGGAGAAGGTGGGAGAAGTGGAGCAGGAGCTGTCAGCAAGAGCGTCTTGTGAGGACAGTGTATTCAGGGGCATGGAAGAGGATCAGCGGTCTCGGCGAGCTCTGCGAGGCAGGGTGCTGTCATGGGGCTAGGAGGCAGGTGTCGGGGCCCCATTGAAGAATTGGGTCTGGTGGGTGATGGCTATCTGCGTCTACGAAAGCTGGTGTTATGTGCATCCATCGGTTCCTCTTCTGGTGGATGTCGGGTACAGGGTGAGATGTTGAACTCCGCATACCAGTTTGGGACCGCCACATACGGTATATCCAGGGTTCGGCAGAATACATCAAGGTCTTCTGGAACTCTCAGTAGTGCAGAGCGGCCTTGGTGAGAGGCAGATAAGCTGAACGGGAATTTCCAGCGGTAGGGGATTCCATTGTTCCGCAGAACTTCCAGTAGCGGCTGGAGATCTTTGGGGTGCCTCAGTGTAATTGCTGACAGGTCCTGGTAAATATGGATATGGCAGCCATCGTATTCCAAGTGCGATTTTTCGCGTGTTTTCTTGAGGAGTTCTTCTTTGGTTGCATAGTCATTTACAAAGCAGATAATATCCCTGGGGGGTCTGTGTCCCTGCCTCTGGGTCGGAGCGCTCTGTGGATACGTTCTATAGCCAGTGGGGTGTGCCGAGGCCTATCGTAGAGTTGGTTGAAGAGGCCTGTGACAACCTGGAGGAGTTGGTCTTGGTCCACGGATTCGGGTAGGCCTCTCACCCTGAGATTGTGTCTGCGGCCCCTGTTGTCGAGATCTTCAACATGGCGTTGAAGATCTCTAAGTTGCATGGTGTGGGAGTCCACTTTATAGTGAATTGTTTTCACTGCTGAGCCTTGTAGTGCCACATCATCCTCGACACGCTGCATTCTCCCTGAGATGGCCTGTAGCTCGTGGCGCAAGTCTGAGATGGCCGAGAACAGGGTGTCTTTAATGTCGGCTGCCACAGCTTGGAGATCTCGCAAGCTCGGTTGACGGAGAGATGTGCCGTCGGTCTCCATTTGTGAAGTGTGGGGTTTGGATGGGGTGAGGACAATCCCTGCCAGTTCCTGAGGAGGAGGTGAGGCGGGAAGAGTAGCTGCCATATTAGGTCTCTGGGTGCGGAATATTTCCGGTATAGTGTGGGTCGTGCGGCCGGTAAATTCTCTCGGGGAGCGGGATCGTGACTGCGAGCTTCCGCGGGAAGAAGTTCCCATAGTGGGTGGTCAAGAAATGTCGGTGTTCCTCGGTTTAAGCTAATGAAAAGGCAGTGGTGAGCGGGAGCCTAGGGATCAAGCAGCCATTTTCTCTCAAGACAAACCACACCCCCCCAATTTTCTTCTTTTATTAACAACCTCTGGACTATCAACACATGGATTAAAAATTGCATTTGTTTTCTTAGGTATTTGTGAAGGTGTAGACAAGACAGATGAGGGTGTTAGAGGGGTCAGTGGTTGCCCTTCAGATGTTTTTTGATGACTGTCAGGTGTTGACATATATGGTGGTGTCATTGAACCCAGAGACTACGAATGGTTTTTTTGAATAGCTGCCTTCTGATTCCGACACTGGGAAATCAAACGGGTCAGTTTGTGTTCTAGCTTTGTTCATTGTCACATTTGTACTAGGAGTAACTAGATGACATTGGCATGTACATCTACTGCTGCCTAATGAAGTCTTTGAAGTTCCCACCGTCATGGAAGATGCATTTCAAATTTTTTCCAGTCTGCTGATCCATTTATTTCCTGTTGATTTTTGCATTGGTAATTCATTGAAAATTGTTGGCATAGATTGAGGTCTTAGTTTCCTTTGTGTTCCCTGTAATTGGAAACAATGGCTGTCAAAGTGAACTGAACACATTCGATACAAGTCTGCTCGAATGTCTGCTTTAATAAGCAGGATGTACTCTTCTATCTTTCCTGGCTCCATTCCAGCTTTAACTAACTTTGGCTTGTTTTGGAAATACTGTAGGTGGTGCAAAATTTGGCAATGCAGACTGGCATTTCTACTGAATACATACAAAGATTTAGTTAGTGTATACATTATTTGTTATCTTTGGCATCGCTATATAAAAAAGGTATGAAAATAAGATTTTTGAAAAAATATAATATTAAAAAAAATGGTTAGATATTAAAACGTTTATTTCAGATATATATTTGAATATGTGATTATCTAAAACATTATATGCTATATTCATACAGTATAAATAATTAAAAAATAATTTTGATAAAGTAAGCTATAGCCTTAGTTAAAGAGACTATTAAAATCATTATTATTTATTATTTTTGTAACATCATCATTGAAATTAAAAAAAAAAAAACAAATACCAAAAATTAAAAAAAAAAAATCTTTATTAAATTTAATTACAATTAAATATATTTCATATAGATAAATAATAAAAAAGGAAAATAAAAGATATATAACAGTGTATTATTACATGTTTTACTTTATTTGTGCTTTTTATTCACAGACAGAAAGAGAGAGAGAAAAGGGGGAAAAAAAGAGAGAGATAGAGAGTAATAATTTAAATAACACATGAAACATACAATCCAAAAATTCATGGTTTTTAAAATAAATCAAAAACACTTGTGTTCAAAATAGATATGGGTAAAGAGAGAGAGAAGGGAAAAGGGGGGAGAGAGAGAGAGAGAGAGAGAGAGAGAGAGAGAGAGAAGAGAGAGAAGAGAGAGAGGGGGGATAAAAGAGAGAGGGGGAAGAGGAGGTAGATAGAGAGAAAGGGTGAAATAGAGAGAGGGAGAGAGAGAGAGAGAGAGTGAGGGATAAAAGAGAGAGAGAGGGGGGAAAGAGAGAGAGAATGAGCAAGAGATAATTTACATAACACATGTAACATTATACATAAAAAAATAATGCATGGTTTTGAAATAAATCAAATACACTTGTCAGAGAGAGAGAGAGAGAGAGAGGGGGAAGATAGAATGGAACAAGAGAGAAGGATAAGAGAGACAGAGAGAGAAAGAGAGCGGAGAGAGACAGAGAAAAAAGAGATAAGGGAGAGAGAGAGAGAGAGAGAAAGAGAGAATAGAACAAGAGAGAAGAGAGAGAGGGAAAGAGAGAACGGAGAGAAAGAGAGAACGGAGGGAGAGAGAGAACGGAGGGAGAGAGAGCAAGAGAGAAGAGAGAGAGAAAAAGAGAACGGAAAGAGAGAGAAAAGGAGGAGAGAGAGAGAGAAAGAGAATGGAGAGAGAGAAGAGGAGAGAGAGAGAGAGAGAGAGAACGGAAAGAGAGAGAGAAAATAGAGAAGGGAGACAGAGAGAGAGAGAGAGAGAGAGAGAGAAGGGAGAGAGAGAAAGAGAGAGAAAGAGAACAGAGAGAGAAAAAGAGAAAAGGGAGAGAGAGAGAGAGAGAGAGAGAGAGAATAGAACGAGAGAAGAGAGAGAGAGCGGAGAGAGAGGGGGAAAGAGAGAAAGAGAGAGCATGATCAAGAGATAATTTACATAACACATTTAACATTATACATAAAAAAAATAATGCATGGTTTTGAAATAAATCAAATACACTTGTCAGAGAGAGAGAGAGAGAGAGAGAGAGAGAGAGAGACAGAGAGAGAGATAATGAGAGAGAGGGGGGGGGAATGGAACAAGAGAGAAGAGAGAGCTATAGAGAGAAAAGGAGGAGAGAGAGAGAGAAAGAGAGAGAGAGAGAGAGAGAACAGAGAGAGAGAGAAAAAGAGAGAGAGAAAGAGAGAGAGAGAAAAAGAGAGAATAGAACAAGAGAGAAGAGAGAGCGGAGAGAGAGAGAGCGCGGAGAGAGAGCAGAAAAAGAGAGAGAGTGAGAGGGGGAAAGAGAGAGAGAGAGAACGATCAAGAGATAATTTACATAACACATGTAGCATTATACATAAAATAATAATGCATGGTTTTGAAAAAAAGCGAACAAGAGAGGGAGAGACAGAGAGAGAATATAAATAAATGAGAACAGTTTTATATTCTGGCATGGCTTTGAAAAATTCAAATCCACTTGTCTGTGCAATCTATGGAATAAAAAATAAAATTAAGATGTATAATATAAATTAAAAAAAAAACATTTATAATAATTATTCACAGTATGTAGGTACATATGTAGGTATGTACGTACACATACACACACACACACACACACACACACACATATATATATATAGATATATAGATATATAAATATTAGAAAAAAAAATAAGTAGTTATTTTTGATGTGTAAATATTTTATTTTAATATTAAAGTGCTTATTACACAGATTTTTAAAAATATTTATTGTAAACTGTTTCCACAACGTTGGGAGCATAAAATTATCCAAAATGTCTTGGTATGCTGATGTCTTAAGAGTTCACTTCACTGGAACTAAGGGGCCAAGCCCAACACCTGAAAAACAACCCCACACCATAACCCCCCCTCCACCAAATGATTTGGACCAGTGCACAAAGCAAAGTCCATAAAGACATGGGTGAGTGAGTTTGGGGTGGAGGAACTTGACTGGCGAGCCAGGCCTTCTCATCCAACATCAGGGCCTGGCCTCACAAATGCTCTTCTGGAAGAATGGTCAGACATTCCCATAGACACACATTTCTAAACCTTGTGGACAGCCTTCCCAGAAGAGTTGAAGCTGTTATAGCTGCAAAGGGTGGGCCAACTCAATATTAAATCCTACGGACTAAGACTGGGATGCCATTAAAGTTCATGTGCGTGTAAAGGCAGGCATCCCAATACTTCTGGTAATACAGTGTATATGTGTGTACATATATATATATATATATATATATTTATATTATACGCATGTGTGTTTGAGCTTTGGGTTGCACACCCTAATGCTATAGGCTGCGCATGCCTATGCATGTGAGGTATCGCCGCGATCGTTAGAGCAAGAGCAATAATTTTAGCTCCTCTGTAACTCAAAACATGCAACCTGTAGAATTTTTTAAACATCGCCTATGGAGATTTTTAAGGGTAAAAGTTTGTCACCATTCCACGAGTGGGCGCAATTTTGAAGAGTGACATGTTGGGTATCAATTTACTCGGCATAACATCATCTTTCACAATATAAAAAGAAATTGGGCTAACTTTACGGTTGTTTTTTTATTCAAAAAAGTGTATTTTTTCCAAAAAAGGTGCGCTTGTAAGACCGCTGCGCAAATTCGGTATGACAGAAAGTATTGCTATGACCGCCATTTTATTCTCTAGGGTGTTAGAAAAAAAAAAAATATAATGTTTGGCGGTTCTAAGTAATATACCAAAAAAAAAACCCAACAAATCTCAGAAAGAGGCTCGGTCCTTCAGTGATTAACCTATTTCTGATAGGAATATGGGTATAAATATTGTTCTTCATGGGGATTATGGGCGGAATATCATAGCTACACATTCTATGTAATACATTTGACCTGTTTCTCATAGGTATATGGGTATAGTTATTGTTTTGTAGGGGGATTATGGATGGAATATCATGTTTTCACCTAACAACGAACATATTTAATCTATTTCTGAAACAAATATGCACATAATTATTTGTTTACATTGGTATTATAGGTGGAAAATCATGGTTACACATTCCAAGTAACATATTTAAACTGTTTTTAGATAAAAAAAATATTGTAATAATTATTTTTATACATTGTTATGTATTGTGGGGGAATGTCATGGTTATGCTTAACAAGGAACATATTTAACCTGTATCTGAAAAGATTATTGGTATAACTGTTTTTTTTACAAGGGGATTATGGATGGAATAGCATGGTTACAGTTGACAAGAAACATATTTAACATATTTTTGATAATAGAATGAATCAGAAATTAAATAGGAAATTTATAGGTTAAATATGTTCCTATGTATGCTTAACTGTAATTTTCCACCCATAATCCCCATGTAGAAAAACAATTATATGCAAATTCTTATCAGAAATAGGTTAAATATGTTCTTATATATGTATAACTGCAATATTCCACCCATAATCCCCAAGTAGAAAAATAATTATGTGTATATTCTTATCAGAAATGGGTTTAATATGTTCCTAGGTATGTTTAACTACAATATTCCATTCCATGTAGAAAAATATATATATGCATATTCTTATCAGAAATAGGTTTAATAGGTTGCTATGTATATTTATAAACAATATCCCGCCCATAATCCACATGTGGAAAAATAATTATATGCATATTCTTATCAGAAATGGGTTAAATAGGTTCCTATGTATATTTGTAAACAATATTCCACCCATAATCCCCATGTAGAAAAATAACGATATGCATATTCTTATCAGAAATGGGTTAAATAGGTTCCTGTGTATATTTATAAACAATATTTCACCCATAATCCCCATGTAGAAAAATAATTATATGTATATTCATATCAGAAATAGGTTTAATGTATGCCTATGTATGTTTAACTACAATATTCCACCCATAATCCCGATGTAGAAAAATAATTATATGCATATTATTATCAGAAATAGGTTTAATATGTTGCTATGTATGTTTAACTACAATATTCCATCCATAATCCCCATGTAGAAACATAGTTATATGCATATTCTTATCAGAAATAGTTTTAAAATGTTGCTATGTATATTTATAAACAATATTCCACCCATAATCCCCATGTAGACAAATAATTATAAGCATATTCTTATCAGAAATTAGTAAAATAGGTTCCTATGCATATTTATAAACAATATTCCACCCATAATCCCCATGTAGAAAAATAATTATGCATATTCTTATCACAAATGGGTTAAATAGGTTCCTACGTATATTTACAAACAATAATCCACCCATAATATGTAGAAAAATAATTATATGCATATTCTTATCAGAAATGTGTTAAATAAGTTCTTATGTATATTTGTAAACAATATTTCACTCATAATCGTCATGTAGAAAAATAATTATATGCATATTCTTATCAGAAATGGGGTAAATAGGTTCCTATGTATATTTGTAAACAATATTCCACCCATAATCCCCATGTAGACAACTAATTATATGCCTATTCTTTTCAGAAATAGGTTAAATAGGTTTCTATGTATATTTATAAACAATATTTCACCCATAATCCCCAGGTAGAAAAATAATTATATGCATATTCATATCACAAATAGGTTTAATGTATTCCTATGTATGTTTAACTACAATATTCCACCCATAATCCCCATGTAGAAAACTAGTTATATGTATATTCTTATCAGAAATAGGTTTAATATGTTGCTATGTATGTTTGTAAACAATATTCCACCCATAATCCCCATGTAGAAAAATAATTATATGCCTATTCTTATAAGAAATAGGTTTAATATGTTGCTATGTATGTTTAACTACAATATTCCACCATAATCCTCATGTAGAAAAATAATTATATGCATATTCATATAAGAAATAGGTTTAATGTATTCCTATGTATGTTTAACTACAATATTCCACCCATAATCCTGATGTAGAAAAATAATTATATGCATATTCTTATCAGAAATAGGTTTAATATATTGTGATGTATGTTTAACTACAAGATTCCACCCATAATCCCCATGTAGAAAAATAATTGTATGCATATTCTGATCAGAAATAGGATTAATATGTTGCTATGTATGTTGAACTACAATATTCCACCCATAATTCCCATGTAGAAAATGTATTATATGCATATGCTTATCAGAAATGTGTTAAATATGTTCCTATGTATGTTTAACTACAAAATTCCACCCATAATCCTCACTCCTAGATTGTAAGCTCTAACGAGCAGGGCCCTCTGATTCCTCCTGTATTGAATTGTATTGTACTTGTACTGTCTGCCCTAATGTTGTTGTAAAGCGCTGCGTAAACTGTCGGCGCTATATAAATCCTGTATAATAATAATAATAATAATAATGTAGAAAAATAATAATATGCATATTCTTATCAGAAATCACTTTACACCGAAGATTCACCACAAAAGTCACCTTGTCACCTTTTGATGCCATCTAACACCATTTTTATTTGTTATTGTGTTTTAGTACTTATATATTTTAGTCAATTATTTGCGTTTTTGCACAATATTTATCTACCTTTTTACCACGTTTATGCACATTATTTTAGCATTTTACTGATATATTGTATTTGGAGCACAACACCATCTCTTGATTTTTCCTATACCTTACTGTGGGCAGTGTTTGGCCCATACGGTGGTTGCCACACCTTTGACCATTGCCCATATAGACCCCACTGTAGCGCAGGAATAAACATTTCTTCATTTCTGTGCTCAGGTACTTGGGTACTCAGATGAACTGTGACAGGTACTTAGATGTACTGTGACAGCTACTCAGGTACTCGGCTACTCAAATGAACTGTGACAGGTACTCAGGTACTCAGATATACTGTGACAGGTACTCAGGTACTTAGATGAGCTGTGACAGGTACTCAGGTACTCAGATGGGCTGTGACAGGTACTCGGGTACTCAGATGGACTGTGACCGGTACTCAGGTACTCAGACGGGCTGTGACAGGTACTCAGATGGGCTGTGACAGGTACTCTGGTACTCAGATGGGCTGTGACAGGAACTCAGGTACTCGGGTACTTAGATGGACTGTGACAGGTACTTTGATGGGTGGTGACAGGTACTTTGATGGGTGATGACAGGTACTTTGATGGCTGGTGACAGGTACTTTGATGGGTGGTGACAGGTACTTTGATGGGTGATGACAGGTACTTTGATGGCTGGTGACAGGTACTTTGATGGGTGATGACAGGTACTTTGATGGCTGGTGATAGGTCCTCTTTATTAGGGGGGGCAATCAGAGTGATTGGTGAACACTAGGGATGAGCTTCGAGTTTGAGTCAAACCCATGTTGGACTCGAACATCGCCTGTTCGACCGTTCGTTGAATTGCGAACGTTATGGGCCGTTCACGCCAAATTCGAGTGGCGTGTCATGATCCATAATTCACTGCAGCATCGCAGTGCATTGCTGGCTTATGATTGGCTAAGCATGCACTATGACCCGCATGCCTGGCCAATCACAGCACCGTCTGTACAGAGAGTCGGAATTGGCCAAAGCCAGGGTGGCTTTGGCCAATTATGACTCAGAAGGTTTAGTACACGCCCCACACTATATAAGGCCGCCTGCATGGCAGCCGTGTGCAGTGTGTTGCGGCGGCAGAGAGAGATAGACAGAGAGACAGTGTCATTTGATTTAAGTTAGATTAGTTAGAGTAGGCAGGCGAGTCAGTTAGCTGCACTTACACTGTATTCAGTTTAGCTAGATCTGTTCCTGTTATTCTCTCCCTACTGACAAGCAGGCAGGTGTTTTTACAGTATTTACAGTATTTACAGTTAGTGTACTGTGTCCTTTGCACAGTGTGCACCTAAAGCCACCTGAAGAAAATTGCTGGTGTTCTTCTAAACCTATTAGTACCACAGGCAGGCAGCTGCAGTATTTACAGTTATTATACTGTGTCCTCTGCACAGTGTGAACCTAAAGCTACCTGAAGAAAATTGCTGGTGTTCTTCTGATCCTATTAGTACCACAGGCAGGCAGCTGCAGTATTTACAGTTAGTGTACTGTGTCCTCTGCACAGTGTGCACCTAAAGCTACCTGAAGACAATTGCTGGTGTTCTGATCCTATTAATACCACAGACAGGCAGCTGCAGTATTTACAGTTAGTGTACTGTGTCCTTTGCACAGTGTGCACCTAAAGCTACCTGAAGAAAATTGCTGGTGTTCTTCTGATCCTATTAGTACCACAAGCAGGCAGCTGCATTGTTTACAGTTAGTGTACTGTGTCCTCTGCACAGAGTGCACCTAAAGCTACCTGAAGACAATTGCTGTTGTTCTGATCCTATTAATACCACAGGAAGGCAGCTGCAGTATTTACAGTTAGTGTACTGTGTCCTCTGCACAGTGTGCACCTAAAGCTACCTGAAGAGAATTTCTGGTGATCTTCTGATCCTATCAGTACCACAGGCAGGCAGATGCAGTATTTACAGTTAGTGTACTGTGTCCTCTGCACAGTGTGCATCTAAAGCTACCTGAAGACAATTGCTGGTGTTCTTCTGATCCTATTCGTACCAAAGGCAGGCAGCTGCAGTATTTACAGTTAGTGTACTGTGTCCTCTGCACAGTGTGCACCTAAAGCTACCTGATGACAATTGCTGTTGTTCTGATCCTATCAATACCGCAGGCAGGCAGCTGCAGTATTTACAGTTTGTGTACTGTGTCCTCTGCACAGCATGCACCTAAAGCTACCTGAAGACAATTGCTGTTGTTCTGATCCTATTAATACCACAGGCAGGCAGCTGCAGTATTTACAGTTAGTGTACTGTGTCCTCTGCACAGTGTGCACCTAAAGCTACATGAAGACAATTGCTGGTGTTCTCATACTAATAATTCTACAGGCAGGCAGTTGATTCTGCTAGCTGCAGTATAATCAGTATATATATATATATATATATATATATATATATATATATATATATATATACACACATATCCCAGCTTTGTGCAGCTACATCTCACTGCAGGCCATTAGTATGTCTGGAAGGCTAACAAGGAGAGGCAGATAGTCACAAGCCAATAAAAGAGGGCAAGCAGGCTCTGTGTCTAGAGGCAACCATGCTGGTTGTGGAGACGGTGCATCCTCATCAGCACGTGGCCGTGGTACACGCTTGTCCTTTTTTTCGGCAGCTGGCCGTATTAAGCCGCAACATGCGGAAGACTTGGTAGAGTGGATGACCAAGCCGTCCTCATCCTCTCTCACCCAGGCTCAGGGTACTTTGTCTGGCAAAGCAGCTGCCAACGCGGCCTCTTCCCTCGGCTCAGTGGCATCAGTCACTCCTTCCCTGAGGAATGCCCCGAACTGTTTGACCACAGTGTTGGGTACATGCTCCAGGAGGATGCCCAGTGTTTTGAAGGCTCTGATGATGGTACCCAGATAGAGGAAGGCAGTAACGTGAGCCCAGAGAGAGGGGGTGCCCAAGAAGGACAGCAATCTGGCAGTCATGTTCCCCCAGCTGCAGCATACTGCCAGGTTTGCTCCAGTGATGAGGAGGGAGGAGATGATGAGGAAGTCACTGACTCCACGTGGGTGCCTGATAGGAGAGAGGAGGAGGAGGAGGCACATCTCCAACGAGGCAGAAAGCCCTCCGGGGGCCAGCTTAAGGACAGCACATCGACTGCATCACACCGCAGAGCTCCGCATGTGCAGGGCGCTGCTGTCTCTGCGTGTTATTCCAAACGTTCTTTGGTGTGGGCCTATTTTTATGACGAGTGCATCAAATCGCACCACTGCAATTTGCAAGATATGTCTCAAGCATATCTCGCGTGGCCGAAACATCACCTGCTTGGGCACCACTTGCTTGACCAGACATATGATGACCTGCCATGCAGTTTGTTGGCAAGCGTACCTAAAAGACCCACACCAAAGAACAAAGCGGACCTCTCCTTGCTCCTCATCAGCTGGGATCTCCAACCCCACTATACCTTCAGTCCTCTTTGAAACCTGCACTGAGTGGAATGAAGGTGTAGAATTAGGTGTGTCACAGCCAAGTACTTGCGGAAATCTGCTGTCGGTACACCAATGTCAGATTGTACCAGGCAAATTTCTCTGCCCCAGCTGCTGCTGAAAGAAGTTTGCTCCCAGCCATCCACATGCCCAGCGGTTTAATGCTAGCTTGGCTAAATTGCTAGCACTTCAACTGCTGTCTTTTCAGTTGGTAGACTCTGCCCCCTTCCGTGAGTTTGTGGAATGTGCGGTTCCTCAGTGGCAGGTTCCCAAATGCCACTTTTTCTCACGGAAGGCGATTCCAGCTCTCTACCGGCATGTGGAAGGCAATGTCTTGGCCTCGCTGGACAGGGCAGTCAGCGGTAAGGTGCATATTACCGCGGACTCATGGTCCAGCAGGCATGGACAGGGACGTTAACTATCTTTCGCCATGCACTGGGTGACTCTTCTGGCAGCTGGGAAAGATGCAGGACAAGGTGCAGTAGTGTTGGAGGTTGTTCCGCCACCACGCCTCCAAAATTCTACTAGTGGTGATTCTGCCACACCTCTCTCCTCCACCCCCTCCTCTTCTTCTTCCTCCATGGCCTCTTGCTGTGCTGATTTGTCCTCGGAACCAGCGGTGCTCCGTAGGTGTTCAAGGGGCTACGCAAGCATGCAGACAAAAAATACCATGCGGTGCTTGAGCTGGTGTGCTTGGGGGACAGGAGCCACACTGGGGCAGAGATTCTGTCAGCTCTGCAGGGGCAGGTTCAGAGGTGGTTGACGCCACGGCAGCTTAAGCCAGGTATGGTGGTTTGCGACAATGGCACCAACCTCCTCTCCGCCCTTCAACAGGGACAGCTGACCCATGTGCCCTGTTTGGCTCACGTCCTTAACTTGGTGGTGCAGCGGTTCTTGGGCAGGTACCCGGGCTTACAGGATGTCCTGAGGCAAGCCAGGAAAGTCTGTGTGCATTTCCGCAGGTCATATAATGCCAGTGCTCAGCTGGCTGACCTCCAAAAGGAATTTAACCTGCCCAAGAACCGCCTAATCTGTGACATGCCCACCAGGTGGAACTCAACGTTGGCCATGCTGCAGCGGCTGCACATGCAGCAGGGGGTCATCAATGAGTACCTTTGCGACTATGGCACCAGAACAGGGTTTTTTTTCCCCACGCCAGTGGGCTATGATCAGGGATGCATGCACTGTCCTGTCACCATTTGAGGAAGCCACGAGGATGGTGAGCAGTGACAGTGCATGCATCAGTGACACTGTCCCTCTTGTCCACCTGTTGGAGCACACGCTGCATGGAATAATGGACAGGGCACTTGAGGCAGAACAGAGGGAGGAAGAGGAGGACTTCCTTACCTCTCAAGGCCCCTTTTATTCAGACAGTGTTCCTGCATGCCCGCCGATCACACAGGAAGGAGGAGGAGGAGGATTGTGTCAGCATGGAGGTGGAGCCTGGCACTCAGCATCAGCAGCAGTCTTCAAGGGATCATTTACAGTCCGAAGAAACCCATGGACTTGTACGTGGCTGGGAGGAGGTGGCTGCGGATCATGTCGTCCTTAGTGACCCAGAGGACTCTGGACCGAATGCCTCAGCAAACCTAAGCTGCATGGCCTCCCTGATCCTGCAAAACCTGCGGAAGGATCCTCGTATTCTTGGTCTCAAGGGGAGGGATGATTACTGGCTGGCAACCCTCCTTGATCCACGTTACAAGGGTAAGGTTGTGGACCTTATCTTGCCGTTGCAGAGGGAGCAGAGGATAAATCATCTTGGGGAGGCCTTGCAGAAAGGTTTGTGCAACGCGTTTCCAGAGCCTGGGTGGTTACAATTTCCTGGTCCTCCTGGACAACGTGTTGCTGAGGCTTCGGTCAGTCACAGAAGGAGCGGTGGAGAAGGTGGCCATCTGACCGATGCATTCAGAGAATTTTTTAGTCCGCAGCCCCAAGGTATTGTAGTGATTTCACTACAGGTATGATCGGTTCCAGCAACCATCACCAGCGTTTGATTCAAATGGTGCAGGATTACCTAGGGACAAGATCAGACTTGGACACCTTTCCCACCGAAAATCCTCTGGGTTACTGGGTCTTGAGGATGGATCACTGGCCAGAGCTTGCACAGTATGCAACTGAGCTACTGGCCTGTCCTGCACTCAGCGTTCTTTCGGAACGCACATTCAGTGCTGCTGGAGGCTTTGTAACCGTTCACAGGGTGCGCCTGTACACCAAATCCATCGATCGGCTGACCTTCATAAAAATGAATCAGTCTTGGATGCTGAGTGACAATCCTCTTCCTCCTCAATTTTCATGCTGATAGCTTGTAAGAACATTTTTGGTTCTGGGCACCGCCACCAGTGGCTAAGGCCCAATTTTTCTGCCCCTGTTTAACAGGGGCGTGTAATTACAATTTTTGATGCAATACTTTGCAGCAGGGCTCATTCCTGCACTCCAACTAGAGTATCTGTGAGGAGTTGCAGTGTTGTGGCACCAGCACCAGTGCCCGAGGCCCAATTTTTCAGCCCCTGCTAAACAGGGGTTTATAATTACAATTTTTGATGCAATACTTTGCAGCAGGGCTTATTGCTGTGCTCCAACTATAGCATTTGTGAGGGGTTGCAGTGTTGTGGCACCAGTGCCTAAGGCCCAATTTTTCTGCCCCTGTTCAATAGGGACATGTAATTCTTGACCTAATATTTCACAGCAGGGCCCATTCCTGCGCCAACCAAGAGTAACTGTGAGGGCTTACAGTGTTGTGGCAACACCACCACCACCAATGGCCCAATTTCTCTGCCCCTGTTCAACAGGTGCATGTAATTACAATTCATGATACAATATTTTACAGCAGGGCCCGTTCCAGCGCCCACCAAGAGTAACTGTGAGGACTTACAGTGTTGTGGTAATATGTAGAAAAAGCTGCGCTTTAGGACAGGCCTATGTGGCAAAACACAGGTTGCTGCCTCCCTTATTCAGGGCACTCACAAGGGGTGTCCTGCTAATTGTGCATATACTATCAGAAAGGTGGGTTTAATCGGCGCTACCTGAAAACCTGATTGCTGAGCATAAACAGGAAAACCTTAGAGGTGGTTTTGTATATTTACATTCTTACACACCAATATATAAAGGAGGGGGAAGTTGGTCTCAATCACTAGAGATAAGTGGGTAGGAGGCATGCTAATTTCCCTACGTCGCCGATATTTATTGCATGCCTGTATCAGAATATTTATATAGGCAAATTTGGCTGAATTAGTGTAATATCGTAGAGAAGGCCCTCTTGTAGGTCTATTACTGTATACCAAAAGGACCAAGTGTAGCAATGGTAAACAGTCAGCTAGTTACCTGACCTTAAAGCTATATCCACCACTTAGGTGCAACTACAGTGGTGAGGTCCAGCTGGGGCACATATTACAGTAAATATAACAAAATCATAATGATGCAAGCTGGTCTATGAATATAAACCCCATCAACCATACATGTAATTGGATCAAATCTGAAATAAAAGTCAAAAGTAAATGCTTCACAGTTCATATAATGAGAGCTATATTCAGCATATATTGCAACAGATCCCAGTGTAGTAGTCCCATAAGTTTGTTGCTGTAACAGGTCAGGAACTCCCAGGGGTGACTTCAGTGCATACAATGTTGCCAGGTGACTTTTGTGCTCCCCCTTCAGATTTCCTACTCACCAGCTCCTGGAACCCCTACAGGGGTGATAAGCCTGAACTGTTTTAGGTGGGTCTTGCTGCTCCCTGTTGCTGGTAATGGGTGCCTTAGATGTGTCCTGGTTGATGGAGATGTGCCAATGCCCTCATGCATCAGAAAAATAAAAAAGGGGCTTTCATAGTGTAATAAAGTAAAAAACGTTTTATTTAAAAAACATATGTTAAAAAGCAAACAGTCCCAGAAAAGTGTGTATTCCCATCCAATGTTGTAGGATGGGATACCAACGGTTCCTGGCGACCAAACAAGTAAAAAGATAAAAAGTCACTGTACTCAAAGCATGTACCAAATGGGGGATGTGATAGCCAAGCGCTGCACCTGCGTTCCACCCACTCGTCTGCCAGGAAGTGACGTTGTGAGCGTGATTCCGTCGTGCGCGCTTTGTCTCTTGACGTCCTCAGCGACGGTTACAGTGTTGTGGCACCAGCACCACAGCCACCAAAGGCCCAATTTTTCTACCACTGTTCAACAATGGCATGTAATTACAATTCTTGATCTAATATTTCACAGCAGAGCCCGTTCCTGCGCCCACCAAGAGTAACTGTGAGGCCTTACAGTGTTGTGGCAACACCAACTCCCAAGGCCCCAATTTCTGCAGAGTATATAAGGCAGGCCCCTACTTTCAAAAATCCAACGTACAAACGACTCCTACTTGCAAACGGAAGGAGACAGCAGGAAGTGAGATGAAATCTACCCCTAGGAAGGGAAATTCTCTCCTCTAAGTGTTAATATGGGAAAACGTGTCTCCTCTCCACTGAAGCTTTATCACCAATCCTTGTTTCACTAAAAACTCAAAATTTTCAAAAAACATTTGTCATTGGGACAGAAAGTGAGGTGAAATCTTCTGAAGAGGTGCACAGACAGCAAAACAAATGTTACAGGGGTAATAAGCCTTCCCTATGTTTTCCAAAATGCTTAAAAATAGATTTTTTGGCTGGAGCTACACTTTAAAAATGTACCAGTTCAAAATTACAAACAGATTCTACTTAACAACAAGCCTACAGTCCCTGTCTTGTTTGCACCGCCTGTATACTGCTGTTCTGAGTATATAGGGCCTGGGGGCCCCATGTCTTTCCTTTTTTTAAATTTGGGTGCGGGGTTCCCCTTAATATTCATACAAGACCCAAAGGGGCTGGTAATGGGTTGGGGAGGGGGAGAACCCATGCCATTTTTCTCAATGATTTTCATCCATATTGCCGGGACCAGACATTACATTAAAGCCGCAAGCAGTTTTAAATGACTTTTTTTCCTTTAGAAATGTCATTTTGTGCAGGGACAGTTCTAAACACAGGAAAAACGTGCCACTTCACAGGCATACTATAGACACCCCCCAGGTATGATATTTCACTTTTTTTTCACTTTAAGCATCATTAAAATCACTGCTCCTGAAAAAACGGCCGTTTTTAAAACTTTTTTTTTGCATTGATACATGTCCTTTGGGGTAGGACCCAGGTCCCCAAACCCTTTTTAGGACAATAACTTGCATATTAGCCTTTAAAATTAGCACTTTTGATTTTGCATGTTCGAGTCCCATAGACTTTAACGGGGTTCTAAAGTTCGCGCAAACTTTCGGTCCGTTCGCAGGTTCTGGTGCGAACCGAACCGGGGGGTGTTCGGCTTATCCCTACTGTACACTGTGAGCAGTAATGAGATGTTACCGCAATTATCATCTCACACACGATCGGTGTGTGAGGAGGAGAACCCGGTAACATCTTGTTACCGCGGTTTGTTGACATTCTGTGACAGGCTGTGATTGGACACAGCCGGTCACGTGGTAAAGAGCCAATTTCATTGGCTCTTTGCTGTGATCGGGGGTTGGGCTGTGTCAGGTTGACAAGCCTTGTCCCCGATGGATGCAAGCTTTGCTACATTTTTACAATAAATTCTTTTTGGATATACTACACCATGAAGTTCCTCTCTTCTATCATCTACTAATGAGATCACCCAGGACTATCTGGAAATAAAAAGTGATTTTTGTCTTGAAGTCTCTTGTTTGAATTGGATATCCCGCTGTAACAGAAGGAGTTCTTTAGCCTGAAAGGAGTCACAGGAGGATCGTATTCCTACCGGCAGGCTTGTGCACAGGCATCTTTGATCCCTATAATCTGAGATCCTATGAATCTGGTAAGCCGCATTGATATTATTTCTTGACTTCAGAATATTGGAAGATACACAGTGTCTCACATCGTGATTATTACATCTATGTGGACTACTATTTATGAGCACATGCAACAGTTTTTTTTATCACTTTTTCACATTGATTATTATATTCATCATGTTATGTTAATTTTGTTGATCATTGACACCTTAAATTATTTTTTTCCTTTGAGATATAACACTTCAATCCCCCTTTTTGGTACCACTTTTTCAATTGATTCATATATTCACTTTTCTTAATTGATTAGTAGTGGATGCACGCTTGTTTCTCTTTTTTTTCTTTTCATCATTTGGTGGTATTTGATTACTTCTACTGTTTTTATTTTTTGCGCTATAAACAAAAAAAGAGCGACCATTTTGAAAAAAAAAAAACTAAATATTTTACTTTTTGCTATAATAAATGTGCAAAAAAAAAAGTTTTTCATAAGTTTAGGCCAACATGTTTTCTTCTACATATTTTTTTGTGAATATCTCCTAAATTTGCACAGTTTAGGAGATGTTCAGAGTGCATGCAGCCGATGACATCATCGGCGCATGCGCAGTGAAGGTCCGGCTTACCGTGCTAGACCTTCAATGCCTGTGCCGTTAACAGCGGCTCCCACGCAAACTCGGAAGTAATTCTGGGGAAGATGTCAGCCGTTTGAGCAGTGTGTGGGTGCCGCTGGAAGGCTTAATTCTAAGGTAAGTATTTCATAATGAGCTAGTATGTGATACTAGTGCTCCTGTTCTCCATTCCTTTCCTGTTCTTTCATCCTAGGTTTGGCTATGGCACTCTCCTTGTCTGTCCACCTGCAGGCTGATTAATGTCATCAGTCTCTGCATGGAAACCAAGCTTGTTATAAGCCAGATCAAACCTCATTTGGATGCATGTGATATTGAGTGATACGTGTGTTGTTCCTGATCACGCTCCGTGTCTGTCTGCCCTGCTTTGCTAGTTTGGATTTCCCTGTGTATGACTTTGGACCGGATTATTGGACTATTCCTTGAACTCAGCCTGCCTTTTTACCTGGACTGTTATAGAACCAAGTTATCTGTCTGCTAACTGCAATTATCTATTTGCTTTGCTCAGTTCACATCTGCCCTGGCGTGGTGGTTAGGCACTATAGCATTATGTATAAGACCTGGGGCAACCGAGTACCGGTAGGCTTGCTTGCCTTATGGGAAAGGGGGCTGCTATAGGTGAAGCACATAGTAGCCAGCTATAGTGTCTGACCGCCTGTGTTTGGGTAGATGTGACTGCCTTGATCTCGCCCTGTCCCTGTTTTCAGCAAATGCTAATTTTGTGGCATGCTCTGGTTCTTTCCCTGCTCAGCTAGCATCTGCACAGGTATACATAGTTCTTCCACAGAAATTGAAATAATTATTTCTAAAAGAAAAAATGTCTCTGTATATGCGTTTAAAGAACGTTTTTTTACAAAAAATAGAAAATATGTGGAAAATTATAAAGACACAAAAACACTGGTCAAAAATACCATAATGTGTGAAGAGGTACAAGGTCTTTTTCTGCACCAGGCCTCTTTTGGCTAGGCTTTTTGGCTAAGTCCAGGGCAATTTTTTAAATACCAGACCTCAGGGCCTAGCCTATGTACATGCATGGGCACTATTTCTTTAATTTAGTTTTCTTCTCACATTTTTGTCACTTTGCACCTTTTTGTGTTTCTTTCACTGGATGGAGGGTGTGGGTCCTTGGGCCTACCCTGAAGCCTAGAAGGAGGATGTGTGGCCATTAGGTTCCTTCCTCCCCTGAATCGGGGGGGTCTCTCTTCGGGAGAGCCCATCAACCAGTACTCATTGAATGGCTTTAGCGGACCATGAGGAGAAGAGTCCGCCAGGCCTTTTGGCCAGGTGGATCATATTTGAACCTTGTCCCTCTCAGGAGCCTTGCGCCCTGGGGGTTCAGGGAAAGGTCCTACTCCTTCGGGGGTGGACAAGAGACACACCCTTAAGTGCATGTTTTTGTGTGTGTACACATGCACTTTTTTTTGTACACTTACAGGCGTCTTCATTTTTGCACACCACCACTGATTAAAAAAAATAAAACAAAATTAGAACCCTTCAATAACTAAGAGCGCATGTGTCTGTGGCAAACTCATATACACTGTAGCTGTAATTAAAAAGCCACAATCCTCAGGGCATTTAAAAACTAAATTTTACAATCAGCCATTGTAGCCAGCATTGGGCTACAGCAGTAGTTTTCAACTAGGAGAATGTGTGCCCTACACTTATTCGACCGTTTAAAGCTTTTACAAACAAGAAATCAAATTAAAACCATTAGAATTAGTCATTTGAGTTGTAATAAAAATCAGGGATTGCTTGGAAAATATCTGAACACAATTACACAATAAACACACAAAGCATACTTGACATAAGCAGGCATACACCAGGTGGCACTTGGCAAATATCTTCCAGGCATTCTTCAATCATTGTACATGACCATTAATACTGGCTTATTAGCGTAGGCACAAGTGACACTAAACAGCTCATAAACCTTGCCACTTAATTATCTATCTCAATGCTGTGGTAAATAACATAGCACTCTGTTCTTGGTTTTCAGAATCAATTGCCAATTGAACTTTATGGTCTGAGTACAATGACTGTGATGAGCAATGTCAAATGGGCAGTTCTGTAGACAGAAAACCAGAAAACTGCTACATCAGTCTAATGTGGCCTTTAGGGAGTAACTCCTGTACCTGTCAGATCAAGGGAACTTTCCATTAAATTAAAGAGGAGGTCCAGCCTGAGGAAAAAAAATGAAAAAAGTCAGCAGCTACAAATATACTGTAGCTACTGACTTTTACTATTTGGACAGTTACCTGTCCAGAGAGCCTGCAATGTCAGCACCCCAGCCAATGTTCCGATCGGCTGTTAGATGATGCCGCCACCATCTCCACTAAGGGAGACCGGCCATGAAGCCTTTCAGCGTAAATTCCACTTTTGGGTGGAACTCCGCTTTAACCTCACTAATGTGCCACTACAATTGTTTCTGGACAGCAAGAACAAAGGAGCAGAAAAAATGTCAGGGTGGTCAACATGAGACTACATGCATTCAATAGACAGGGAAAGAAGACAGCTGTCAGAATAGTAGTTCTGAAGCCAATTTACAAACTTTAATCCTGACAGGTGCATGCTTTGTACATGCGCATTAGAGCATTCACGGTGGTGATGCAATTGCAAGTAAATGTATTTATCTAAGGTGTGCAGGATTTTAAACTGCTGTAGAACAAAACTGGACTGTACAGTCTGTCTCTACAAGTACTTTAGTTGCTGCATTTAAATGTAAAAGGTAAGCCTAATCACAAAAATATAAAGCAACATTCATAGGACCCCAATGGCATAAACTATGCAGTAGTATAGGGAAAGGCACTTATGAAACTCTGTCATTTGGCCACCAGATGTCCTCATGAACAAAGAGTAAACCTAGGCTTTCAGAGCCTTCTGGGTGGCATGGTAACTTTGTATCTGCCAGTTAAGGGGTACCTTGGGATAGCATATACATAGCTCCCAACTGTCCCTTATATTGGGGGACTGTCCCTGATTTGGAGCAATGTTCTTCTGTCCATTTTTTCTTCCTCATTTGTCCCTCATTTTGATCCCTATAGTTGTATATAAAATGCACTTTTTATCTTTCAAAATGTGTTTCCCAGTGCTAAACCTTTCATCCAATTTCTAAACTTATGCATTTGCAAATTTCCAAAGCCAGTATAAAGGAATAATAGCAGTTAAAAAAAGCACTTGTGGGTTCACCTCACAGGAAACACAATCAACACATGAGGTTAAAAGGCCCCTCCCTTCCCCCTGCACCTCAGTTCTTGATTGTGTTTCCCGGCAGCAGGTCCAGCCAGGATTTTGCCAGGTTTCTCCAGCGTTGCCTTCCTTACTTGTTTATTGTAATATAAACTGTGTTTGACCTCCCACAGATTCCTCATCTCCCTGTACTTATCAATGAAACAACAGAAATTTGTGGTCCTTAAACTGATTAATTTTTTTCTATAAGACAATACACAAAAGACAAAAACACTAATGTCAGCCTAAACTCTCATAATCTTATCCCAATATAGGCCTCAATCTTGAAGCAGTATAGGCCACTGTGATGGTCCAAGTTCAAATTTTACCTTCGTTTAGGACGCTCGCTGTGACAGACCTAGCTGGGACAGAGGCTTTTGGAGGTGACTGAATGCTAGCCCCTTGCTGACCGATTATGGGCCCTGGCATTTGGGGGAACGGTGCACTTTGTGAGCTGTATGCCTGGGGACCCTTGAGGTAGCATTACTTTAGATTCGGGTCCATGTCCCCCAAGACACACAGACTCTGGGGACCCTGGATATGCCATATTAGAAATAGTGACTGATTCATACTGTTAGGACACATACTGTGAGGAGATACTGATGTCAATTTTCAGCCACCTGTCTCTGTTGTCTTCTATAATGTAAATGAGTGTAGTGTGGCTTCTCTTTCAGCCATTGTTGTCTGGGCTAATTAACCCTGCCATTGTGAGAAGGAGTCCTGTGTTTAAACGTATGATAATGTACCATCTACTGTGTGAAGTTCGGTGACAATAAGTCTGACCTGTAGTGAAATCCTGATTTATCATAACAATGACCAGGCTGCTTAAAGGGAGTAGTTAATGAGCTCATGTTAATTAGGTCTGGTCACAGGTGTATTTTCAGAGTAATATGAACAGGAGGTATAAACCTCCTCCTTTTACTGTATATAAGACTATTTGTTTCAATAAAAATTAATTCCTGTTTGACCCTCAAGACAGAGCCTCGTCTCGAATTTGAGGGGGAAGAATTATTCGTATGGGGTTCTTGTTCGGCTGATGGAAGTGTTCGGTAGCTGCCTTTGTGTTTGGGTATGTAATGTCCTAAACAACTTTAACCCCTTTCATACTCGGGGTGTCGCTACACTCGCCACTTCCGTTCGTCACACACAGATCGGATGTATGTACGTACGTAACGTGTGTTAGCTTGATATAGACTGTACATGCTTGAAACTCTGCCCGCGTCGCCCTCCCCTGATGTTCTTTTTTTCGAATATTTCCCACCCTTCTCTCTTCGGTGCGCAGTAGGAGCAACATGACAGAGACACAGGTTGCTAATTTTTCATCTAGCGAGGAGGAAAGCCCGGAGCCCCAAACGTCCGGATCCAGGAAAAGGAAATTTAAGGCGACTAACATGGCCTTTGAAGAAATGGTGGAGATGGCGGACATCTTGTGGAGGGAGGATTATGATGGGAAACATGGGCTGTACACCCATCCCAATTTGCGCAAGGACCAAATCATGACAACAGTTGTGACCACTCTGGAGCAGAATTTTGGGGTACGACGCTCCAAAGACAAATTAAGGAAATGCTGGTCCGACCTTAAACTGAGGGAGCCGGATCAGTATCGAAGAATAAAGAAGGTGCTTCAAAAAAGTAAGTACTTGTCGTGTGTTCCTATTATGATTATTATCTTGCATGCTGCTCCATGTGCTTTACTTTACTGTTGTACAGTTTTAAATGGCTACTTTCATGTGCGTGGGCACAGTAATCGTTTGTAGGGAACATCGTTCGTAGGACACATCAATCGTTTGCCAATAAATACGATGCATTTAGCTGATACAGGGTTATAATTACATTTTGGTCATGCTAATTTATCTTAATAAAAGAAGTTTGGGACATTGTTGTCTAGATGTCTTTGAAATTTGAATGAATTGCAAACTTGATTCAGTGGAATGTAAGGAGAGGACATTCAGCAGCTGTTTACACATCTGGACTCAGGAGCACTAGTGTAGGACACCAGAGCACATTTTTTAGGGTAACCCACACAGGTGCTCCAGTGTATACTTGGGGTGTCTCCATCTGTGAAACTTGGCCTTAAAAGGTAAGTATTCCAGCTTGATTAAAAGGGGATTTTAATCATGTCTTCAACTTGGATCTCTTCCCAAACAGACAATTGTACACCACTACAAAGCAATGTTTCATAGTCCTATTTCTGGACTCAAATATCTGTGTGCTAAGTATACCTTTTGTTTCATTCTCATAGGGGAAAAAAGACTCAGACAGCAGTCAGAGGATACCAGGGACCCCCGACATTGCCAACCTGATTGGCAAATTAGCCCAAGCCCCCCCCCCGAGGATCTTGAGGAAGGAGAGGTGGATGAAGTGGGCGAGATGGGCACCCCACCAGGTGAGTGTCTGACACCCCAGCTTCAGGTAATCTATGTATGCCTGCATATTTCTAAATACATGTTTTTTAAACAATTTTAGGTGATGTGCTGGTTGTGAAAGAGGAAGCGGCGGAACCTTTCACCAGGGCCAGTGCCCAAACACTCATCCAGCAAATTATGACCTGGAATGGGGAAATTGACGCGATGAGAAATAGACTTAACATTATGGAACAGCAAATGAAGAACATAATCAATGTTTTGGGGAGAATCTAATCACCTTTTCCCCTAGAATCACAACCTGTTTTAATTTTGTTTTTATATTCCCAAAAATGTTTTTATATTGTACATTTTAAAAGCCAAATTTTGAAGATGCACATGGTGTGTCAACATGTGCTATCTGCCATCAGGGGATCTCAATGTACGCGTTTTGTGGATGCAACCCCTTCCTCATAACTCTAGTAGGTGAGAGGAAGGGATTGCACCCCCAAAACACGTCCATTGATCCCCCATGATGGGAGATAGCACATGTTGACATTAGCCATTTGGACTCCCAAGTTGTGTGCATGTTCAAAATTTGGCTTTTACAGGGGTGACATCGCCTCATCTGATGAAGGCAATATCAAGACATTTTTGACACTATAATGTCTGATTTTGCCTTCAGTTTTTAGACGTTGAACTTTGTAAGTTCCAGAGTTGTGTATGTTATGTTTTAAAACATGCCTGTTTGTAAAAAAAACAAAATATTGAGAAAAAAACATACATTTTTAAATATTTTATAAACGCACATGTGAATGTGCACAGAGTAAAAATTTTGAAAAACAACAATGTGTGGCTTCTTCTTTCAATGCTCAATACCAGTTTTGTAAGTGATTTTGTGTTTACAATGACAATGGGGCTTATTTACTAAAGGAAAATCCACTTGGCACTACAAGTGCAATAGGAGAACCTAGGAGACAGCCAAAAAGAAAAGCAAGCAATAAAGAAATTTCAAGATTTTATCTGATATTTTTTTTTTATTAATAAAAATTAGACATTGTATGGCATTGCAATGGCCCCCACCCATAAAATAATTTACATATTCCTCCCGAACTTCAAGGGCAATTTGGGGGGCCAAGCCAGTACGGCCAGTATCCAGGCCTGTCAGAGGATTATCGGTAATAAGTTCGGCCTCAGGCCCAACTGAGGCTAGATAATTAAAGGAACAGGATGCAGCATGATAGTATGATATGATTGAGTTTGTAGTCCGCCATATGGATTGCTGTCAGAAACAGGCAGAACCGGCTGGCCATTATCCCGAAGGCATTCTCAACAACTCTGCTCGCTCTGGCCAGCAGGTAGTTAAAAACCCTCCTCTCCTGCGTGAGGGTTCTTTGGGGGGAATGGCCTCATCAGGTGCTCGCCCAGATCGAAGGCTTCATCTGCAATAAAGATGAAGGGGAGTCCTTCCACGTTATCCGCATCAGGTGGCAATGCCAGGCCACCACTCTGGAGATGCCGGTAAAAGTCCGTCTGGGCGAAGACTCCTCCATCTGACATCCGGCCATTCTACTCCACGTCCACATACAGGAATTCATATTGTGCCGACACCACTGCCATTAACACTACACTATTAAGCCCCTTATAGTTAGAGCAAAAAGAGGAAAGTGCCAAATTTCAACACAGGATGGATCTGTGGAAATTTAATATGTAGGGCAGTGCCACGTCCTAAATATGAATATAATTAAACAAAGAAAAAAGGGGGGAGTGGAAAAAATGGACTTTATAGGCACCAGTCATAAAATTAAATACAAATATTTTATTATACACATAGTACACAAAACAAAAACACAAACATGTTAAAACATTGCAATTAAAGTGCAAGAGACTAGCTAGATCTCTCTCAAGGGGGTCATAGACTCCAGAGAGGCATACCCTTAAAACATGGACATATCTCTCTAATCAGTTATACAGGACATCAAACTCAAAAAGCTCTACATGTTTCACAATTGAATGCTTCTTCAGGAGCTAATTTGAATAGTCTATAGAAAGAAGAGAGAGAGAAAAAACACAAGCACAAAAAGTACATACAATTAATATTGAATTTAGACCTTTTGGTAGTGCGTCTCAATCAGTAGTGGGGAGCACCACAAAGAAACAAACAGGTGGACTTGACATAGGACATGCAAGGGTGACAAAGGCTCACATGTGGGGACGTGCCTGGTAGTAGAACCGTAAAGAATGTAAAATGGTGAACCGGACAGAGGCAGCGGAGAGACAAGGGGATTGTAATCTCCGCTACCAAGAATAAAAGAAAAAATGGTCTGTGTCACCACACCGAACGTAAAATAAGGTACAGTAGATAGTATCAATCCATGCAGGAGAGGAAACTGTGTGATAAAAGAATATAAGCAAATAGGAATGAGCCTACCTTAGAGGAAACAATTAAATATTGCCTCTAGATGACTGGGAAATGTTTGTTACAGATATAGGCTTAATAGATGGTGAGACTGTGCTTGGTGATAAGCATCGCTGTTTCTAGAGAGTATATGTAAATACAAATAAATATATATATATATGTGTTTATACATATGTATAGGGATAATAATGAAGGACTGTTTAAGAGGTAGCTAGCTATCACAAAGGTGAAGTGGTACTAATAGAGGCATACAGAGTCTCACCTTATTAGAGGTAATTTGAGCTATATAAACCTTATGAGTCAAACATAAGAATGTTCCCTTCAAAGGACAACCAGCAAGGAGAGGAAAGGTGAAGAGGCTTACCCACTTGCCGACCGGGCCATAGCCGAAAGACGGCAACAGCGCGGTCGGCTAGTTCTGGGTGGACGTCCATGGACGTCCTCCCAGAATACTGCTCTCGCGCGCCCCCTGGGGCGCGCACCCGAGAACTTCCGTGACCGCCGAGTCCCGAGGACCCGGCGCATCACGGATCACGGTAAACGGCCGCTGATCGCGGCCGTTTACAATGTGATCGCTCCGTCAAATGACGGAGCGATCACATGTCAACAGACCGGCGTCATGTCAATGCGCCGCTTCCTCCCTCCCCTCTGTGTACCGATCGGTACAGTGCGAGGGGAGAGGGGGAGGGATCGGATGGCAGCACCGCTGTGGGCTGCATGTGTAGTGCCCACAGCGGTGCTCAGTGACAATTGCAGTCACATCCATCCATCCCTCCATGCTCAGCCATCCCTGCATAATACCCTACAATACTCTGCATAATACCCTGCAATACTTTGCATAATACCCTGCAATACTCTGCATAATACCCTGCAATACTCTGCATAATACCCCGCAATACTCTGCATAATACCCCGCAATACTCTGCATAATACCCCGCAATACTCTGCATAATACCCTGCAATACTCTGCATAATACCCCGCAATACTCTGCATAATACCCCGCAATACTCTGCATAATACCCCGCAATACTCTGCAATATACTCGGCAATACTCTGCAATATACCCGGCACTACTCTGCAATATACCCGGCACTACTCTGCAATATACCCGGCACTACTCTGCAATATACCCGGTACTACTCTGCAATATACCCAGCAATATACCCTGCACTACTCTGCAATATACACAGCAATACTCTTCAATATACCCGGCACTACTCTGCAATATACCCGGCACTACTCTGCAATATACCCAGCAATATACCCTGCACTACTCCGCAATACTCTGCAATATACCCTGCACTACTCCGCAATACTCTGCAATATACCCGGCACTACTCTGCAATATACCCCGCAATACTCTGCAATATACCCCGCAATATACCCTGCACTACTCCGCAATACTCTGCAATACCTCGCAATACTCCGCAATTTTTAACCAGTTCCCGCCCACAGTCATATGACGTCCTTGACTTTGAGCGGGGATATCTGAATGATGCCTGCAGCTACAGGCATCATTCAGATATCAGCTTTTTTAGCCGGCGATTTCCTACACCATAAGAATGATCATAGCGGCTGTTCCACTGCTTGATCGTTCTTATGGGAGGCGAGAGGGGACGCCCCCCCTTCCCGCCACCCTCCGGTGCTTCTACCGACTCACCGCTACGATCGAAGCCAAGATCGTTTTTTTTTTTTTTTTTATTTCAGGCACAGCCTAGAGGTGAGATGTGAGGTCTTATTGACCCCATATCTCACTGTAAAGAGGACCTGTCATGCCATATTCCTATTACATGGGATGTTTACATTCCTTGTAATAGAAATAAAAGTGATCAAAAATTTTTTTGGGGGAAAAAAGTGTCAAACTAAAATAAATAAAGTAAAATAAACAATAAAAAAAAAAAAAAAATTTTTTTAAAGCGCCCATGTCCGTGTGCTCGCATGCAGAAGCGAACACATACGTAAGTCCCGCCCACATATGAAAACGGTGTTCAAACCACACATGTGAGGTATCACTGCGAACGTTGGAGCGAGAGCAATAATTTTGGCCCTAGACCTCCTCTGTAACTCAAAACATGTAACCGGTAAAAAATTTTAAAGCGTCACCTATGGAGACTTTTGAGTAGTGACGTTTGGCACCATTCCACGAGAGTGTGCAATTTTGAAGGGTGACATGTTAGGTATCTATTTACTCGGCGTAACTTCATCTTTCACATTATGCAAAAACATTGGGCTAACTTTACTGTTTTGTTTTTTTTAAAGCACAAAACGGTTTTTTTTCCCAAAAAAACGCGTTCTAAAAATTGCTGCGCAAATACCGTGCGAGATAAAAAGTTGCAACAACCGCCATTGTATTCTCTAGGGTCTTTGCTTAAAAAAATATATATATAATGTTTTGGGGTTCTATGTAATTTTCTAGCAAATAAATTATTTTTACATGTAGGAGAGAAATATAAGAATTGGCCTAGGTGCTCCAGAACGCCTGGAGGTGCTCCGTGCATGTTGGGCCTCTGTATGTGGCCACGCTGTGTAAAAGTCTCACACATGTGGTATTGCCGTACTCGGGAGTAATAGCAGAATGTTTTTTGGGGTGTAATTTGTGGTATGCATATGCGGTGTGTGAGAAATAACCTTCTAATATGACAATTTTGTGAAAAAAAAAAAAAGAAAAAAAAAAAATCTTGATTTTGCAAAGAATTGTGGGAAAAGATGACAATTTCAAAAAAACTCATCATGCATCTTTCTAAATACCTTGGAATGTCTTCTTTCCAGGTAGGGGTCATTTGGGAGGTATTTGTACTTTTCTGGCATGTTAGGGTCTCAAGAAATTAGATAGGCCATCAGTACTTCAGGTGTGATCAATTTTCAGATATTGGCACCATAGCTTTTGGACTCTCTAACATTCACAAAGACCAAATAATATACACCAAGTTGTACTTATTTTTACCAAAGATATGTAGCAGTATAAATTTTGGACAAAATTTACGAAGAAAAATTACTAATTTGCTAAATTTTATAACAGAAACAAAGAAAAATTCATTTTTTTACCAAATTTTCAGTCTTTTTTCTTTTATAGCGCAAAAAATAAAAAACCCAACGGTGACTAAATACCACCAAAAGAAAGCTCTATTTGTGTGAAAAAAAGGACAAAAATTTCATAGGGGTAAAGTGTTGTATGACTGAGTAATTGTCATTCAAAGTGTGAGAGCACTGAAAGCTGAAAATTGGTCTGGTTAGGAAGGGGGTTTAAGTGCCCAGTGGTCAAGTGGTTAATAAGGGTTTGTATGCAGCAACACAGTCAGTTTGGCACAAGCCAGATGGGAGCCATCTATAAAGAGAGCAATATATAAACGTGTCTGCATAGCAGCAATGCATGAGGTATAAACAGTAAGTAACTATTGTACAGCAAGCCAAGGTAAAGGCACAGGGGGATCTTACCAGGAAAGATGTGATGCTGATGATAAATGTGTCCCAGAAAGCAACGCACCCTAGGAGAAGGATGGCGTGATAGCAGGCTGAAACCACAGCCTTAAATGCACGCCCCAATCAGGTGTGCGGCTTGCGCAACACCTGAATCGGCCGGGAAGGGCTGTGCGTGCATCAACACACGGCCGGGCATGCGCAGTGCAAAGAAAACAACTGCCATAGACACGGCCGTGCGAGGGGAGCGCAGTCCTGGAGGTGACAGGGCTGAGAGCTCCCTGTGGTGGTCATCCACAGTATCAGCGTAAAAAAATGCTGTAGAAGGCAGATGCAAGAAGCCTCAAGAGTGATATTTAAAACATGGGGGAGAAAAAACTCAGGGGGGGACAAAACAGACCTCGACCTAGAGCCGCAAAAACCATCTCCCGGAGGAGACGGAATGCGGCTACCCGGCCGCACATGTGGCTAAGTACACCAGCAGGTCAGCAAAGTCCAGAGGTTGGCATCAATGGGGTCTCCAACGCAGGCCTGAGACAGAAGGCCAATATTCACAAATGAAAAAATATAAGTAGCACCTAAGGAAAATAGAAATAAAAAAGAAAAAAAACTATAAATCCATAAACCAAAACTGCAAGCACTATATTAATATACAGTGTAACATGGATTAAATATTGAATAGCAGGAGGTATGGAAAAACAGAAGTCACACCGTTAGAGATATACGCAGTGAAGCAATCCAAAGAAGGACACCAGAGGAGGAGGGAGGGACAGTGGGTCATCAGAATATAGGGAAACAAGATGGATTACAAAGGTATACTCAATAATAAATTTATTGGAAAAACAGTAATTTAGTCCAAGGGCCATTATTAAAGAAATTACTTATAGGATTGTACTTCATTAATGCCTGGCCAACGTGTGGCATTCAAGCACTCAATCCACTTTGCTTCATGCTGGAGTATCCTCCTATCCCAATCACCTCCTCTTGGGTCCCGCGGAATCACTGCAAAAACAATAAAAGTCGCAACAGAAGTATCAAACCTATGATCATAGATTTGATACTTCTGTTGTGACTTTTATTATGGATTGAGCGCTTGAATGCCAAACGTTGGCCAGGCATTAATGAAGTACAATCCTATAATAATCTTTAATAATGGCCATTGGGCTAAATTACTGTTTTTCCAATAAATTTATTATGGAGTATACCTTTGTAATCCATCTGGTTTCCCTATATTCTGGTGACCCACTGTCCCTCCCTCCCTCCTCTGGTGTCCTTCTTTGGATTGCTTCACTGCGTATATCTCTAACGGTGTGATTTCTGTTTTTTGAGTATTTCCTTTTTCCATACCTCCTGCTATTCAATATTTAATCCATGATACACTGTATATTAATATAGTGCTTGCAGTTTTGGTTTATGGATTTATAGTTGTTTTTCTTTTTTATTTCAATTTTCCTTAGGTGCTACTTATATTTTTTCATTTGTGAATATTGGCCTTCTGTCTCAGGCCTGCAGTGGAGACCCCATTGATGCCAACCTCTGGACTTTGCTGACCTGCTGGTGTACTTAGCCACATGTGCAGCCGAGTAGCCGCATTCCGTCTCCTCCGGGAGATGGTTTTTGCGGCTCTAGGTCCAGGTCTGTTTTGTCCCCCCCTGAGTTTTTTGTCCCCCATGTTTTAAATATCACTCTTGAGGCTTCTTGCATCTGCCTTCTACAGCGTTTTTTTTTTAAGCTGATACTGTGGATGACCACCAGAGGGAGCTCTTAGCCCTGTCACCTCCAGGACTGCGCTCCCCTTGCATGGCCGTGTCTATGGCAGTTGTTTTCTTTGCAATGTGCATGCGCGGCCGTGTGTTGATGTGCGCGCAGCCCTTCCCGGCCAAATTGTGGTGTTGCGCAAGCCGCACACCTGATTGGGGCGTGCATTTAAGGCTGTGGTTTCAGCCTGCTACCACGCCATCCTTCTCCTATGGTGCGTTGCTTTCTGGGACACATTTATCATCAGCATCACATCTTTCCTGGTAAGATCCCCCTGTGTCTTTACCTTGGCTTGCTGTACAATAGTTACTTACTGTTTATACCTCATGCATTGCTGCTATGCAGACACGTTTATATATTGCTCTCTTTATAGATGGCTCCCATCTGGCTTGTGCCAAACTGACTGTGTTGCTGCATACAAACCCTTATTAAGCCTCTTCACCTTTCCTCTCCTTGCTGGTTGTTCTTTGAAGGGAACATTCTTATGTTTGACTCATAAGGTTTATATAGCTGAAATTACCTCTAATAAGGTGAGACTCTGTATGCCTCTATTAGTACCACTTCACCTTTGTGATAGCTAGCTACCTCTTAAACAGTCCTTCATTATTATCCCTATACATATGTATAAACACATAAATATATTTATTTATATTTACATATACTCTCTAGAAACAGTGATGCTTATCACCAAGCACAGTCTCACCATCTATTAAGCCTATATCTGTAACGAACATTTCCCAGTCATCTAGAGGCAATATTTAATTGTTTCCTCTAAGGTAGGCTCATTCCTATTTGCTTATATTCTATTATCACGCAGTTTCCTCTCCTGCATGGATTGATACTATCTACTGTACCTTATTTTACATTTGGTGTGGTGACACAGACCATTTTTTCTTTTACTCTTGGTAGCGGAGATTACAATCCCCTTGTCTCTCTGCTGCCTCTGTCCGGTTCACCATTTTACATTCTTTACGGTTCTACTACCAGGCACGCCCCCACATGTGAGCCTTTGTCACCCTTGCATGTCCTATGTCAAGTCCACCTGTTTGTTTCTTTGTGGTGCTCCCCGCTACTGATTGAGATGCACTACCAAAAGGTCTAAAATCAATATTAATTGTATGTACTTTTTGTGCTTGTGTTTTTTTTCTCTCTCTTCTTTCTATAGACTATTCAAACGAGCTCCTGAAGAAGCATTCAATTGTGAAACATGTAGAGCTTTTTGAGTTTGATGTCCTGTATAACTGATTAGAGGGATATGTCCATGTTTTAAGGGTATGCCTCTCTGGAGTCTATGACCCCCTTGAGAGAGATCTAGCTAGTCTCTTGCACTTTAATTGCAATGTTTTAACATGTTTGTGTTTTTGTTTTGTGTACTATGTGTATAATAAAATATTTGTATTTAATTTTATGACTGGTGCCTATAAAGTCCATTTTTTCCACTCTCCCCTTTTTTCTTTGTTTAATTATACCCCTTATAGTTATAATAGTAAGAGCCCGAATGGGGTGGTGGCACAACGTGGACATGCTTCCCATCTATAGCCCCTCCACAGTTGGGAAAGTCCCAACGGTCAGCAAAATGGGAGGCCACAGTCTGCCATTCCTGTGGCGTTGAAGGAAACTGTGGAGTCAAACAAGAAAAAAAATATAAGTACTTTTGCACATAACACTGCAAGCAGATTACACAAAAAACATTCTTGCACAACATCAGTATGACATTTATTTTAAGGAGTATTTAAAGGCGAAAATAT
Source organism: Aquarana catesbeiana (assembly GCF_042186555.1). Classification (NCBI taxonomy): domain Eukaryota; kingdom Metazoa; phylum Chordata; class Amphibia; order Anura; family Ranidae; genus Aquarana; species Aquarana catesbeiana. Next base: position 121,133,453 of record NC_133334.1, read on the forward strand.
AAGGCTCACTTATCAGATTCCTCACCCCCTCTTATGGCCTATTGATAAAATTGTATGGGGGGGAAGGGTTTGAGGTGACTTTGGGAGCCAAAAAAAAAGCCTCCAGCACTCTGCCTGAATTTAAGGACACACATAACATTTGGGCACATTTTAGGGGGGTCGGGGAGGGTTATAAATGAATTTAAGGACACACATAACAATTGGACACATTTTAGGGGGGTGGGGGAGGGTTATAAATGAATTTAAGGACACACATAACATTTGGACACATTTTATGGGGTGTTTCGGGGAAAGCAGTACATTGGAGCTGACAATATACATTGTTAAGGGACTAGGCTATAGGTGTATATGGGCCCAGGATAGCATGCTGGGGAGGTTAGTGAAGGTAAATATGCATGTAGGCCAAAAAAGGAGCATTAAAAGCTTCCAGCACGCATGAGGATAAAGGGAACATTCACAGCATATTCCAATCATGGTAATTAGGGAATGATAAAATAAATACAATATATTAGCAAACATTAAATACATATAATGTGATGTTAAAGGAGAAAACTTACCTTAATATAGTCCTTCTGCAGGACCTGAATGATGGCAGACAGGTCTCTGGAATAATGATCCCCAGAGCCTGGGGGGAGATGCCTGTCGAGAACTTGAGGTCCTGCAGGCTTCTCCCAGTCGCCAAGTACCGCAACGTGGCGACTAGCCTCTGCTCCGGAGTGATGGCTTGCCGCATGCAGGTATCCTGCCTGCTGATATAAGGGGTCAGCAAAGCCAACAGGCGGTGAAAAACGGGGTCCGTCATCCTGACATAATTCCTGAAATCATTAGGATTATTCTCACGATCTTACGAAGCAAAGGCATGTGCGAGAATTGGTCACGCTGGAGTAACCAATGCTTGGTCCATGAACTCCTCCCCACCCTGTTCATGGACTGGGCTTGGGTCAAAGAATGAACCCCAACACCAAGCCCCCACACAACATGAACTCTACAATGAGTACTTACATACAACATGGCTTCAAAACGGTCGGCTGGTCAGAACGAACTTTTAACAGAACGCACTGAACAGCAAGGCCTGCGAAGAGCGAGCTGAAAATCAGCAACGAGCAGACCAGAACGCACTGACAAACCAGATACGAGCTGACTACACGCACTGAAAACCAGATACAAACCCACAAGCACAAACTGAACAGCAGTAAAACGATCTGAAAAAGCTGGAGTCTGAAAAGCATGAATCGTCTTTAACCAAACTTCTACTAACACGAGGTAAACACGAGATTAGCAGAAGGAACCCAAAGGGTGGCGCAGTGGCTATTGCACTTCCCTTTTTTAGTCCCGTCATACGTGCTGTAAATCACCGCGTTCTGGACGGTCAGACTTTGGTCGGGCTTTGGTTTGACCGTGTGTAGACAAGACCGCTTGAATGGAATTCTGTCGGAGTTCCGTTGGAGAAACCTTTATAGCTTATTCCGACGCCAGAACCAGTCGTGTGTACACGGCATGAGGCACTAAACAAACTCACGGAATTTAGAGAGGTTTTTGCTCGCCTACTGGACTGCCAGATCAAAAAACACCACCATTGCTTGTCTCACAAATTTTATGAACACGGGAACAAGTGTGGTGAGATGCTGTCTAGGGCCCTACGGAAAAAGCAGTCACAGGGTCATATCCACAAGCTCCGCTCCCCTGTTGGAGATACGATAACTCACTCCTCCAAAATTGCCTTGGTGTTCTGAGACTACTATGCTGACCTATATAACCTGGGCCTGCAACTATCTCTTGATATATAGGAGACCTGGATGGAATGAATTGTATGAGGGATCCTCTCTTGTCAGATAGAGATATTTAAACCATTCTAAAGAAGGGTCCCACCAATGGATACAAAAAAAAGCTAGAAGAGCTAGTTGAAGATGGATTAAGGAAAGGTATTGTAAATAAAAAGGAAGCTGAATGTTTAATTCCCCTGGCACCCAAAATTCCCATAATTTACTATCTGCCTAAATTACATAAAAACCCACTTATGCCACCAGAAAGACCTATAGTGAATGGGATTGATTCCCTCACTTCAAAAATAGGCAAGTTTGTTGATTTTTTCTTCAGCCACTTGTGACCAAAACTCTAGCCTTCTTAAAAGACTCTATACAAATGATTAATGAACTTATACAGTTGGAAGTGAATGAGGATGTACTGTTGGTGACTGCTGACGTATCTTCCCCATGATTCGGGTTTCATTGCGGCTAGATAATTTTTGATGAAGGATCAGTCACTCGGTAAACCCACTATAGAATTTATTCTTAGGTTGTTGAAATTTGCTATGCAACATAACTATTTTTCCATGTCAAAAGAAGTTTATTGAGTATACAATGTTATAAAGATACATAAAGTAAGTTTACAAGGATCTATAAAGTAAGCTCATTGTTTTACAGTAGGGTTTATATAGGTAAATATCATGAAATTTCAAATATTAAACATTGGGTTCACGTAAACCTAAATTAAAGATATATATAATTTCCTTAGTTACTTTTGTAGGTATTTAAATGATTTATACCTACTATACATATTGTTTACAAGTAGAGTGTATATAGGTCAAATAAATTCTGATAATGAGCTTTAATTGTAAGGTGGAGAAAAGGAAAGAAAAAGAAGAATAGGGGTTGAAAGGTAGAGGTATGGTCCACAAGGTTGTCCCGCTCGTCAGTTTATTATTCTTTTTAGTTCTCTTTGAAGCCTTAGAATGGGTGTCTCTGTAAGTCATTTAATCTGTTACCATGGCAACAGGACAGAGACATTGAAGTTTGACAGGAACTGCTGTTTTATCCAAGGATGCCAAAGTTTTACAAATTTTGGAATTTGATTTTGATCGATGGCTACCATCTTAGCATGGGACATTGTATTATTCATTCTGTGAATTGTTTCTGCTAGTACCAATGTAGGAGATTTCCATGCCTTGGCCACTGTTTGTTTTGCAGTCGTTATTAGTTGGATCATAAGTTTGAATTGAGAGAGTGTTAACCATTCAGGTTTTAGATTAAGTAAAGTTAAATATGGATCTGGTTGTATTATTTTTTTAAATATTTTAGATGCAATCACGAAGACTTCCTTCCAGAAGGTTTGGATTACTGGGCACGTCCACCATATGTGTAAATATGTGCCTATTTCTGGGCATCCTCGAAAACAAAGAGCTGAGGTATTAGGTGAATATTTTGCCACTCTAGCGGGTACAAGGTACCAGCGAGTTAGGACTTTATAATTTGTCTCCAGTGCTAAGATGTTGGGTGAAGATGACTTAGATGTGAGCCATATGTTAGACCAGTCCGTGTCTTCTAAAGTTCGTCCCAGGTCCTCCTCCCACCTCTGAACGTAAGAGGGTCTATTAAGATTTGCTACTCCATATAATTGATTATAAAGTGATGAAATTGTACCTTTAGCAAATGGATCTTTTGTACAGATTGATTCAAAAATGGATAATTGGGATAATGGTGTATCCCCCTTTAGGAATGGTGTATAGAAATTTTTGATTTGGAGATATCTAAATATCTCAGAGTTTGGTAGATCATATTTTTCTCTAAGCGATGGGAATGAAAGGAATGATTTAGACGCTATGAAGTCATTTAGTGTCTGAATGCCTGATGTTGTCCAAGCTTTAAAAGAATTTGGGTAGATCCATGCCGGATAAAAGGCCGGATTTCTGATAAAAGAAAGGAGAGGATTGTGTGGAGATTGTAACTGATATTTGGTTTTTAGTTTATCCCAGAGAGATAAGAAGTGTTTAGTTATGGGATTATGAATTTTAAAGCGGTCTTTAGGATCAAGCCATAATAAATTTGATATTAATAGAGGGTCATTTTCTGAAGCCTCTATAAATACCCATAATGGTATTTCCTGTTTTGCATGGTATTTGGACAGACTGGCCAAGTGTGCTGCTCTGTAGTAGTTAGTAAAATTAGGGTATCCCAGGCCTCCTTTATTTTTGGGAAGATGTAGTGTGTGTATAGGTATACGTGGTTTAGAAGAGCCCCATATAAACGAAGTTGCTCTTTTTTGTACTATTCTCAAAAAATAGGAAGGAATTGGAATAGGGAGGACTCTGAATAGATAAAGCAATTTGGGTAGAATAGTCATTTTGATTGCATTAATCTTCCCTATCCAGGATAAAGGAAGTTGCGACCATTGTTTTATTAGATTTGTGATCTGTCTTAATACAGGAGGATAATTGGTTGAGAATAAGTCAGAATGAGATGCTGTTAAATGAATTCCAAGATATGGGATTGATTTTTCTGCCCATGTGAATGGGAGTGCAGCCCTATAAGGGATCAATTCCATGTTTGTGAGTGAAATATTAAGCACTAGGCATTTCTTAGGATTAATCATAAGGCCGGATAGGGCTGCAAATCCATCAAGAGCTGGTATTAAGTTAGGACCAGAGACCTGTGGTGATGATAGAAAAAGTAATATATCGTCTGCAAATATACATAATTTGTGTGTAATACTTCCTACTTCAATGCCAGTTATAGTTTGGTTTGTTCTGATGTATTGGGCCATGGGTTCGAGTATAAGGGCAAATAATAAGGGAGATAATGGGCAACCCTGTCGGGTACCTCTTTCGATATTAAAGGCTTCAGATTTGTATCCAGCATATTTTATATAGGCTTTGGGTTTATTATATAATGCTTTGATCCATGTTAAAAAGTGGGGTCCAAAACCCCATTTTTGTAATGAATATTGCATATATTGCCAGGATACTGTGTCAAATGCCCTCTTAATATCGAGAGATAGAAAACATAAAGGGATTTTCCGTTTTTTAGCAATATGTGCCAATAACACTGCCCTGCGTATATTATCGCCTGCCTGTCTATTTGGCATGAAGCCTACTTGATCTCTATGTATTAATTTTCCTATAATGCTATTGAGGCGTTTTGCTATTATTTTTGCTAATAATTTAATATCGAGGTTTAACAGAGAGATAGGCCGATAATTCACACAGGAAGTATCATCAGAAAGGGGTTTTGGGATCATACAAACAATTGCCATTAGTGTTTCTTGCCGAAAAGAATGTCCATCTAGAAGTTTGTTAAAAGTTTCAGTGAGAATGGGAGAGAGTATTTCTGAGAATGTTTTATAGTATAAAGCCGAGTAGCCGTCTGGGCCTGGTCTTTTGTTAAGTTTTAGGTCTTTTATGGCGTTAGCAACTTCATCTATAGTTATAGGCTCATCCAAACTGTTTTTTTGATTCTGAGATAACTCAGGTAAGGTTATTTTTGAGAAGAAGGATTCAGCCTCTGTAGGATTAAATTCATTGTTTGTCTTGTATAAAGTTGCGAGATGTGAGTGAAATTTATGGACTATTTTAACTGGATTACAAGTGTAAACATTTTTTGATAATTTCAAACGTATTGGTTTGAAAGATTTGTTAGTTGAATTTAATGCCCGAGCCAAATATGTACCTGGTTTGTTTGTATTCATGTAGAAATTGTGTTTGGAGCGTTTGAGGGATTTATCAACTGACTCAGTGAGAAATAGATCGTATTCCAATCTAGATTTTTCCAGATGAGATTTTGTACTCTGAGATGGATTATCTTGAAATGATATGTAGGCTGCATTAAAATTGAGTTCTAGTTTTTTTGCTAGATTTTTGCGTTCCCGTTTAAATAGTGCCATTTGTCTTTGTATTGTACCACGCAAGACAGGCTTATGAGCTTCCCACAGTGTTATTGGGGAGATGTCTGTTGTATTATTAATTGATATGTATTCCTTTAAAGCTTGTTCAATGGCCATCTGATGTAGTGGGTGTTTGAGCATTATGTCCGGTAAGTACCACGTTGGGTCATGCGCTTTTGGTATGGCTGAGGCTATAGTAGTGTATACTGCATTATGGTCAGACCACAGAATCGGAATTATATCTGATGCAATAATTTCTGGTATCATTCCTATTGTTAGAAAAATATGATCTATTCTGGTGAAGGTTTGATGAGGGTGCGAGAAATAAGTGAATTTCTTTTTCATTGGTTTACTTTCTCTCCACGAATCTACCAGATTGTATTTGGAAAGAAGTTGAGAAAAAGGTAATCTAGAGGTTATTTTGGATGGTGTAAAAGGTGATTTATCTAGAAATGGGAGGAGGACCTGGTTCGAATCCCCACACATTATCACTGTTCCTATTTTGTGTGTATTAATCACTTGTAATATATGTGAGAGGAATGGTGTAGGTTGTTTGTTAGGAGCGTAGTAGGAAATCACTGTGATTGCTGTATCCATTATATAACCCATGAGTATCAGGTATCAACATTCAGGGAAAGAATATTCTTTTTAAATTCAATCATTTTTATTAAAGTTCAAACATAAATACATCTCAGTGCATTATATCCTTACAGTGATGCATTACAATTCAATCCTCCACATTAGATGTACATAAAAAGTCCCGTATCGAAAAAGGAAAAAAGTGCTTTGTTATTTTTTCTACCTTACCCCTTTCCCTTACTCACCCCCCCTCCCCCTCTCACCCCCCCCTCCCCCTCTCACCCCCCCTCCCCCTCCCCCCCCTACATCCCCAATATTAACCTTCCTGTTTCGTAAGGGCGTTATCTCTTAATTTACTATAGTATGTATCCCATTTCCTCCAACCAGGGACTCCAAAGTTTTTTAAATGTTTTTAGGTTCCTCCTTTTTATATATACTGTTTTTTCCTTCCACATTGTTTCAGTCACTGTTTTACACCACTCATCTATCTGTGGGGGGGTTCTTGCCTGCCATCTTTGGGCTATAAGTTTTCGTGCCTGGAATAGGCACCTCTGAACTATTGTAGATTTACATGTTCCAATGGCCATATCCTCCCCTACCCCCAGAATACACAGCTTCGGTTCCATTTTAAGTTCTAGGGAGAATACTTTATTAAGTGTTTCTACAATCTCTGACCAGTACCGGAACAACTTCGGGCATTTCCACATCATATGTAACAAGTCCCCTTCCTGCTGACATCTAGGGCAGTTGGGATCTGTTACCCTCCCAAACTCAAATAACTTTTTTGGGGTGTAATACGTCCTATGGATTACCATTAGATGTGATATCCTTTGGGCAGGGGAGATCGATACCCGATGCCCTCCCATTAATATGTCTCTCCATTGCCCATCCGAGATTGCTCCCAATTCCTTCTCCCATTTGCCTCTACTTTTAAGTTTTTCCGGGGTCTCTATACTATTTTTGCAAATATGCGGGTATATTTTAGCTATGGTCCCCCCTTGGCTCTCCCGGTCTCCTAATTTCTGAAGCAGGGCGGGCTCACTCCAGGAGGGGCCCTGATCCCCAAACTGCGACTTAAGGGCGTGTTTAATTTGTATATAGTTATATAATGAATTATCTGGTATACCAAATTCTACTTTCAATGTAGAAAAAGATTTTAATAAAGCCTGGTTATAAAGCTGAGCTAGTTTCACTATTCCACTCTTTTCCCATGTTTTAATTATTCCTATTTCTTTTAGTTCTTGAAAATTCTTATTGTTCCATAGGGGGGTATATTTAATCCAACCATTTATTCCCAGCAGAGTTTTAACAGTTCTCCATACTTTTTTTATTAATTTGATCGTAGGGGTATTGTATATAAAGGAGTCTGCTTCCAACGTCTCTATCACGGTCTTGTGGGGAGCTCCCATAATAATCAACTTCTCCTCGCTGTTTCCCACTATATACTGCAGCTGAACAGCCAGGAAATAGCTACGTGGGTGCGGAACAGCCATCCCCCCTTCCCGCGTGGGTAGTTGTAAGGTCTGCAATCTTATCCTAGATGTTCCTCCTTTCCATATAAGGGCTCTAAATATTTTTTCTATTTTATCAAACCATTTCCTGCTTATCCAAATTGGGGAGTTCTGCATTATATACAGCAGCTGGGGGAGCCATAACATTTTAATTAAATTGCACCTCCCCGCTACTGATAACGGGAGGTCCTTCCATATTTCAATTTTATCTCTGAATTTCTTTAATAGTGGGGCTAAGTTATTGTCTAGATAGCTCTCTGGGTCCTTAGTTATTTTAATACCTAGATATTTTGTTAGTGTTGTTTTCCCCAACCTGTTGATGTTAATGTTTGAGGTGGTGTCTATAGTATCTGGGTCTAATGATAGTAAGACTGATTTCTCCCAATTTATGGTCAATCCCGAGACTTTTCCAAACCTTGAGAAAATATCCATTACTTGGTTCAGAGATTCCCCAGTGTCTCCCATGAATATGAGGACGTCATCCGCATAGAGTGCAATCCGCTCTTCGCCTTCCTCTCTCTGGAACCCCATTATTTTCCTATCCTGCCTCACTGTTGTGGCTAATGGTTCCATGGCCAGGGCAAAAATCATGGGGGACAACGGACACCCCTGCCTTGATCCCCTCTCCAATCTAAACCCGGTCGAGTAGTCATTATTAACTTTAACTTTTGCGTTTGGCTCATTGTACAATACTTTAACCCAATTTATAAATGAGGATCCAAAACCATATTCCTTTAGTACTCTCCAAACATATTCCCATTCTAAACTGTCGAATGCTTTTACCACATCCAACAAAAGCATTGCTCTCGGGCCTCTATTTTCCGTGGGGATCTGCAGATTTAGAAAAACTCTCCTTATATTCATGCTAGTTGTACGGTGGGGTACGAATCCTGTCTGGTCTGGGTGGACTATTTTATGAATCACTTTCTTTACTCTGGTAGCTAAAATTTTTGCTAAGATCTTAACATCTGCGCAAAGCAGTGATATAGGTCTATATGACCCAGGGTCTAGGGGGTCTTTCCCTTCTTTATGTAATACTATTATTGTAGCTTCGGTCATTGATATAGGTAATCTCCCTTGTTCTTTTGCCCAGTTAAACACCTCCAACAGTTCCTGAAACAATACCTCCCCGTACTGTTTATAAATCTCTACTGGGAGACCATCAGGACCTGGTGATTTACAGTTAGCCATTTCTGATACTGCTATTTTAATCTCTTCTATAGTAATTGGTCTTTCTAATTCCTCCGCCTCCACCTTCCCCAATGTTGGTATTTCTATATTTTGAAAGAGTTTGTCCATTTCCCCCACATCCCTGGTCCCACTAGATTTGTATAACCTGTTGTAGTATTCTTTAAACGTCTCAGTAATCTTTTCCAATTGGGATGTCGTCTCACCTGTCAAAGTCTTAATAACCGGGACCACGGATGGGGGGGAACCCGACCTAACTATACGAGCTAGTATCTTCCCTACTTTTTCCCCTTCCCCATACATAACTTGATTCTGGAACGCTCTTTTATTTTCTACTTTCCTAGTTATTATATCTTTGTACCTTTGTTGCTTATTTTCCCACACTCTCTGTTTTTCCGGGGAGGGTTCATTTATATACTCCTTTTCAGCTGCAATTAATTCCCTTTTAAACCGCTCCTCCCAGTCTCGAGAGGTTTTTTTAATTTTGGATACCTTCTGTATGATTAAACCCCTTAAGTATGCTTTCAATGCATCCCACATCACCCCCCTCGATGTAGTACCCGAATTGAGCTTTATAAATTCTTTCAATTCTGCTATCACCCCCTCCTGATTCTCTATTACTTCCAACCAAACTGGATTCAACTTCCATATTCTGTTCTTTTTCTTATGGCCCGGATTTATCATGATTGTGAGCGGGGAGTGGTCCGATACCCCTCTAGGGTGATAAATTATGTTATTTATTACTTGTGATGCTAAGCCATTACCTAGAGCTAGATCTATCCTTGACAGTGAAGCACTGGAACTCGAATAGCACGAGAACTGCTGTACCCTCGGGTTCCTTATTCTCCACATGTCAAGCAGTCCTGCTTCTTGTAAGAATTGTTTCAACCGGTTTTCCTGTTTTTTCCGACACAGTTTCCCTCCTGGGAATCTGTCTATTTTATTATCTAAAACCATATTAAAGTCCCCAACCACTATAACTGGTAATTCTGCCTTATCTATTATAAATTCCAACAGGATGCACAGAATATCCAGTTTAAACGGTGGCGGGATATATAAATTAACCAATATACATTCCAGATTCTCCATTACACAATGCAAAAACACATACCGTCCCTCATCGTCTATCTTGCACTGCCTGCAGGTGAACGTTACCCCTCTACCGACCAAGATTGAAACTCCTCTAGAATAGGAGGTATATGTAGAATGAAACTGATGTTGATATCTCTTTTTCCATAAGTTATTTTTTGAATCTTTTGTCAGGTGTGTCTCCTGCAGGCAGGCGATTTCGACTTTGAGTGTATTTAAACCCTCATTTACCACTGCTCGTTTAGCAGGGGAACCCAATCCTCTAACATTCCATGAGCCAATATTCAGGACCCTATTTTATTACTTATATTTATAAACGGGAAATCTAAGTTAGCGGGAGTAGTAGCAATACATGGCGGGTAAACTACCACCACAAAAAGGTGAGAGAAGTAGAATACTGAAAAATAAGGGAGCAACAAAAAAAAAAAAAAAAAAAAAAAAAAAAAAGGGGGGGGAACCTATTTCCCCACCACTGGGTTCTCTCCCTAACGCCTCCCATACCCAATTACCTAGAATACTTATCTCTACTGATAGGAGGGGCTTTTCCCCATTCCACCATTTATTTATTTTAGTGACTACAAATTTAAAAGACTCATATATACTATACGTGAAATACATATTTACCATGACTATCTATAATTTACAAGTGCATTCAGTGTGGCTTTGAGGAGAAAATATTCTTCTTTTTCTTTTTAAAGTGCAATCGTGCCCTTTTTGTATTTTCCTATTATAATCCTTACCCACCTTTACCCTCCTCCCCCATCCCTCCCCTCCCCCCCCCACCTCTCTAGGTCCCCCTTGTAGGCTTTTTTAATGACCGTCACCCATTCCTCTACCTCTACCCTTCTTCCCCTCCATCCTCCCTCCCTCCCCCCACTCCCTCTCCCCTCCCTCCATCTCACACCCGTACAAACACCTATCTTATTTATTTGCACCCCTGTGAGACCCCCCACCCCACACTTATAAATTATATCCTATTATATTCTTCCTTCCTCATTTAGATTTACATTTACATTCCAATTTGCAGCCCCTATTTTATTTCGGCAAGAGTTGATCTTTCTTTTCTTCCAACCATGCTCGCGCTTTCTCTGGGGATTCAAATATCTGACTACCCCCCAGCGCATTTACCCGAAGCCTAGCCGGGTAGAGGAGCGCATACGTAATGTCATACACTTGAAGGCTACGTTTGATACTCAGAAACTCCATCCTGCGCTTCTGTAGTTCAGGTGAAAAGTCAGGGTACATTGAAATCTTGGCTCCGTTATAATAAAGGTTCCCCTTTTCCCGAGCCCTTCGAAGGAGGGTCACTTTGTCCTTGTGATTTAAGAACTTCAAAAGGAGAGCTCTTGGGGGGCTACCCTGGGCGGGGGGTCTAAATGGAACCCTATGTGCTCTCTCAATGGAGAACTGCTGTGTGAATGTTTCTGCTCCAAACGTCTCAATTAGCCATTTTTCCAAAAAACCTGCTGGATCTAGCCCCTCACTCTTCTCTGGGAGCCCAACTATTCTCACATTGTCTCTCCTGAGTCTGTTTTCCATTTCGTCAAACTTTTCCAGAAGCCTTTTTATCTGATCTTTCTGTACTTTTATCTCTTGTTTCATTGGTTTTAGGTCGTCTTCTAGCAGGCTTATTCTCCCTTCAGTTTCTGTCACTCTTTCTGCGATTTTCTTAAGATCATGACTGACGTGACTTAGCTCTTCTCTCATAGCTTTCATCTGGTCTTCCATATTGCTCAGGGGTTGTTTACAGGAGTTAACTGCTGCAAATATCTCTTTAAGGGATGGTTCACCTTCTGATACTTGCGTCTGTGTACTATTTGTTTCCGGTATTTTCCCCACCATACTCGCCCCTTTGTTTGAGGGGTTCTTAACTGTAGTATTGTTTGGGAGCGTATTCATCTGGCCCAGACTCCTCCTATCTGCCGTTGTTTTACTATGTGTCTGCTGCCCACCTTTCGTTGGTGTGTGGTCTGTTATGTTAACCAGCCTCTCCAACTTTGCGGTTGCCGCAACCGCAGCTGCAGTTGCCCCTGCTGCCGCTGAGATTCCGCCTTTTTCCTTATCTTTTTCTTTAGCTGATCGCAGGGACTGAGACCCCATTGGTTCCATAATTGTGTGCTCATCCCCCTTCCTTCTTGTAGTCATGGCTGACTGCTCCGGTCTCTAGCAAATGGTTTATTTGTGCTAGTACAATCCCCCTGCAATGGGGCTAGGGGTCAGACTTTAAAAGGTGTATAAAGCGGTCGGTGCACCAGACAACGCTTAAGGTGATTCAGCTTGTTGCTGACTAGAGTCCTAGTGATTGAACTGCTGTTAATCTTCCCAGTGTACTATGCTTGTATATTATGATATATGATATATCGCTATGTTGCCCTATAGCGTCAATAAGTTCCACTGCTTCTCCTACGTACGCTTGCATATATGAAAAAATTTTTTTTTTTTTTTTTTTTTTTTTTTTTGGAAACGGAAAATGTTTACAGTTTAGAGAGCTTAGGCAACTTTAAACAACTTAGGCAACTTTTTTTTTTTTTTTTTCCCTTGTAACTTTAAACAACTTAGGCAACTTTTTTTTTTTTTTTTTTTTTTTTTTTCCCTTGTAACGGAAAATGTTTACAGTTTAGAGAGCTTAGGCAACTTTAAACAGAATGTCTTCACCAGGTTCAGCTAAAACAGTTCAGTAGGGCATACTATAAAGTAAGGCAGAGTGTATATACAAGCCTGTACACTCACCCCAGGGTCCTCTTAATGTCACTGTATACCGCTAAGCCGTTGCTATAGGGGGGGTACAGCGCCTCTGCCCTCCGGAACTCTTTTCCCACACTGTCTTCAGCTGGTCTCTGGGATCAGCGAGGCGGCTCTGCCTCAGCGTGTTCCCGCACTCTCCCGCGAGACCTCGCCGCGTCACCGCTCGGCTCCGCCTGTCTCTGCTCCGCTTCGGCACCTCGGGCTCCCTCGGAAGCCGCCGATATCCAAGGTTAGGCACAGCGCGGCTTCGGCTTCTATAGCGCGACTTCAGCTTCTGTAGGTGAGCTTCTGTAGGTGAGAGCCGGCAGGGGGGCAGATAGGGGGGCAGATAGACACAGGGGCCACCAGATACAGGATTTCAGGATTCCAGCCTTGGCGTACTGTATACCCCTCTTGCACATATGGGAAGGCATTCACTTCATTCTATGGTGGGAGTGGGGGAGACTCACACACGCACTCCTCACCTCACCATCTCACTCCACCATCCACTTCCGGTCCCGCCTCCCACCCTTAACAAAGTTGAAACAGGGAAAGTATATTCAGTGGTGCCATGGCAATAGATCAAATAGTTTTGACTTACTTTTAGTTATGCAGAGCTGACTGCGCAGATCAACCTGTGTGGACTGAAGAGATGAATAGATAGAAAAGAAACCAGTGAATTCTGGAGTAAAGAGTAAACAAAAAACATATGAGATTAGATGATACATTGTATAAATTATTTTTTGCAAGTAATCACAATTTACCCGTGAAAGAGAATAAATATCTCTCTCAGGGGAATAAGTGCCTTCGTCACACTCCCACATAATATGGTTGGGAGAATGAGGAGGGCTAATGGGGGTCCATCTTTCTTTTTGGCTGTGAGGGCTCTGTGTACTCTGTCCAGTTCTAAACGTTCAATAGGGATATCTGGCTTTAGTTCTTGTAATAGAGCAGTAATAGTAGATTGCAGGTCTGTCACAGTTTCAGGTATTCCCCTTATGCGCAAGTTTGAACGCCTGGCTCTATTTTCGTAATCTTTGAGCTTAGTTTGAAGTATTAAATTCTCTTTTTTTAATTGTTCCAATTCTGTTATATTTTCTTGGGTTGTAATTACAATTTCATCCATTTTTATTTCTAAGGCTGCGGTGCGGTTTCCCAGCTCTCTTATTTCTTTGGTTAGGCTTTTTGTTATTTGGTCTGAGGTTTGTTTTAAAGCCTTATGAAGCATCTTTTCAAATTGTAATAATATTACTGGGGATGCTGAGGAGTCTTGTGGAGAAGTTTGTGAGAGGATTTGTTCTGTATCTGACTCAAATGGAGAGTCTTGCTGTGACATTTTCTGTCTGTGAGAGCGCCCTGATGCTGTATGTTGTGAGGTGACTGGAGCTGCTTCAGCTGCAGTGAGTGCCTGTGAGCTCTTTGTGAGGTGATTTTTATTTCTGCCACGGTTTCCTCCCAGTACCATATTTCCTGCCCAAACTTTCACAGTTTGTTCCCTGGGGCAAAAAGGTTCAAATGGATACCTTTTGAGCCTGCAGGCTCCGCTTTGTCCTTCTCTTCTCTCCTCAGCGGTGTGGAGCTCTAACAATGCATGTCTGCTCCGTTAGGCTCCGCCTCCTGCCCCCCATCGCAACATAACTATTTTTATTACGATAATAAATATTTTTTACAATGTACTCGCGTGGCGATGGGGGCTAAATTTGCCCCCAGCTTCGACAATCTTTTTATGGCCCTATGGGAATATTACCACATTTTTTCTTCGAAGTGCCCCGCCTTCTTTTTTGGCGTTGATACATAGAGGATGACTTTTTCTTATGGAAAGGGGATTCAGAATCTCTTCATTCATTTATGGGTATGATTAACAACAATCAATGGGGTATCAAGTTTACTTATGATTTTAGTTTGACATCCATGAATTTTTTGGATTTGGTGGTGCTTAAACATCAAGGGCGACTCCTCACCAAAACCTTCTTTAAATCGACGGATAGAAATGGGTATATCCCTCAAGATAGTTGCCACCACCCTAATTGGCTTAAAGCTATCCCCAGAGGCCAATTCCAAAGAGTGAGAAGAAACTGCTCACGGATAGAAAACTTCAAAGTCCAAGCAGATGTTCTAAAGGATCGCTTCCTTGACAAGGGATATGATCCTAAATCGATTGAAGAATACCTGCAAAACATTACTACCATGGATAGAAAACAACTGTTAATACCTAGGAATAGAGCAACAGAAAGGCAGACTGGCTCTAACTTTGAATGGGCTTTCATTACCACCTTTTCTTCTCAACATTGGTGGGTGAATAGTATAATAAGAAGCACTGGAAAGTGCTAAAAGGGGATCAGATTTTAGGCCTGGTGCTTCCAGACAAGCCCAGTGTGATATATAGAAGAGGATACACCCTGAAGGATAAATTAGCACCCAGTGCAGTAGACTTACCCCCAAAGGTTAGCTTGTTTGGAGGCCTAAAGGGGTTGTTTCCATGTAAACTTTGCAAAGTATGCAAAACCTCAGAAACTGTTAGAACATCCTCTTTTAAGTCTAATGTTACTACTAAAAAAATCAGCATACAAGAAATTCATCACCTGTGGAACTGTAGGGGTCATGTACTTACTGGCCTGCCCATGTGGGTTTCAATATGTGGGCAGGACCACTAGGGCACTCAATATTAGAATAGGTGAACACATAGGTAATCTCTCGCCGTGAGACAAAATGGATATATGACCTCCAGTGTTACAGCCCCTGGGGCCTTAACATTGAGTGGGATACAAATTGTTTTATTGATAATAGTTAAATTTCTGATATGAGAAAATAATCCTTTTTTTCCTCTTGTGTTATCCATAATATATATATATTTTTTTCTGTAATAGTAATATACCTTTTTTTAAAAAAAATGTTTTATACATTTTATATATATTTCATCAACAATAGTTTTATATTGACTGTCATGAGTTGATTTTATTATGTCCCTTCTCAAATTATTGTTGAATACATGTTTTCGTCATTAGAATGATACATGTATTTATATGTTTGTTTTATATATGAATTTTTAGGTATTTGTTGCTTATATACATATATGATTTAATTATGAATTATTGGTTTTAGAAATATGTTCTATTACATTGATGGATCTTCAATAGATCTAATTGTAATTTTTGAACCAATTTTAGTCATTTTTAACATGACATATTGGGTGACACAGACTGCAATGAGCTAAATAATGACTTCCGGTGTCCTTCCTGCCTAAAAGGTATTTAAGCGTGGTGTGCTGACGTCCAGGTATGATCTCTGTTCCCAGTTGATGCCTTCTAGGGGGAAATGCGTCGGGTGGAGCAAAGTCATGTGACGTCATCACGCTGAACAGCTGGCTGGTTTGCACCGCGGTTGTTCCGAACTTACTTTTACTTGCTGTGCTTTTATGGTTTTTAAACCTATGTTATCCATTCATAAATAAAGATTTTGTTGGAACATACTACACCATGAAGCCCTCTTCTGTTCCTTGCCTTGTGAGACTCTCCAGATCCTTGATTTGTAAAGAGCGATCCTAGGAGTGAGGTTTCCCTTCAATGGTTCCGTTGAAACAGGCGGACATCTCCTTGTCGTGAGACCATTACAAGCTGATCAGGCGTTTCTCTATCACTTGAGATCCAACATATCTGGTAAGTAGGGATGAGCCGAACACCCCCCGGTTCGGTTCGCACCAGAACCTGCGAACGGACCGAAAATTTGCACGAACGTTAGAACCCCATTGACGTCTATGGGACTCGAACGTTCAAAATCAAAAGTGCTCATTTTAGAGGCTAATTTTCATGGTATTGTCCTAAAAAGGGTTTGGGGACCCGGGTCCTGCCCCAGGGGACATGTATCAATGCAAAAAAAAGTTGTAAAAAGGGCCGTTTTTTTGGGAGCAGTGATTTTAATGATGCTTAAAGTAAAAAAAAAAAAAGTGAAATAATCCTTTAAATATCGTACCTGGGGGGTGTCTATAGTATGCCTGTAAAGTGGCGCATGTTTCCTGTGCTTAGAACAGTCTCTGCACAAAAGGAAAGGAAAAAAGTCATTTAAAACTGCTTGCGGCTTTAATGTAATGTCGGGTCCTGGCAATATGGATGAAAATCAGTGATACAAACGGCATGGGTACTCCCCAGTCCATTACCAGGCCCTTTGGGTCTTGTATGGATATTAAGGGGGACTGCAGGTTTGTTGTTAAGTGGAATCTGTTTGTAATTTTGAACGGGTACATTTTTAACGTGTTTAGCTCCAGCCGAAAAATCTTTAAGCTTTTTGGAAGACATCACCCCTGTGACATTTGTTTTGCTGTCTGTGCTCCTCCTCAGAAGATTGAACCTCACTTTTTGTCCCAATGCCAAATGTTTTTTGAAAATGTGGGTTTTTTTGTGAAACAAGGATTGGTGATAAAGCATCAGTTGTCTCCTTCCATTTGCAAGTAGGAGTCGTTTGTAAGTTGGATGTTTGAAAGTAGGGGCCTGCTCTATATTCTCAGCAGAAATTTGGGCCTTAGGTGTTGTTGTGGCCACATCACTGTAAGCCCTCTCAGGGCCCTGCTGTGAAATATTAGATCAAGAATTGTAATTACATGCCTCTGTTGAACAGGGGCTGAAAAATTGGGCCTTTGGTGGTGGTGGTGCCAAAACACTGCAAGTCCTCACTCGCTCTTGGTGGGTGCAGAAACGGGCCCTGCTGTGAAATATTAGATCAAGAATTGTAAATACATGCCCC
The DNA here is from genome assembly GCF_042186555.1 of Aquarana catesbeiana. Taxonomy (NCBI): domain Eukaryota; kingdom Metazoa; phylum Chordata; class Amphibia; order Anura; family Ranidae; genus Aquarana; species Aquarana catesbeiana. The sequence goes on from NC_133334.1 coordinate 121,150,936, forward strand.
TGTTGAACAGGGGCTGAAAAATTGGGCCTTAGGCACTGGTGCTGGTGCCACAACACTGCAACCCCTCACAGAAACTCTAGTTGGAACGCAGGAACGAGCCCTGCTGCAAAGTATTGCATCAAAAATTGTAATTACACGCCCCTGTTAAACAGGGGCTGAAAAATTGGGCCTTAGGCACTGGTGGCGGCACCCAGAACCAAAAATGTTCTTACAAGCTATCAGCGGGATCATTGAGGAGGAAGAGGATAATTACTCAGGATAGTCACTCAGCATCAGCATAGGCAGTCTTTGAGGGGATCTGAGATTTCAAAAAAAATTATTCGGTTACATCAGCATCAGGTGCTTGGTACCTGGTGGTGATCCAAGACTAATTCATCTTTATGAAGGTCAGTCGATCGACCGAGCCAGTGGACAGACGCACCCTGTGATTGGTTACAAAGCCTCCAGCAGCACTGAATGTGCGTTCCGAAAGAACGCTGGATGCAGGACAGGCCAGTAGCTCAATTGCATACTATGCAAGCTCTGGCCAGTGATCCATCCTCAAGACCCAGTAACCCAGAGGATTTTCGGTGGGAAAGGTGTCCAAGTCAGATCTTGCCCCTAGGTATTCCTGCACCATGTAAAACAGACGCTGGCGATGGTTGCTGGAACCCATCATACCTTGGAGCTGCAGACCAAAAAATTGTCTGAACGCATCGGTCAGGCGGCCACCTTCTTCACCGCTCCTTCTTTGACTGACCGAAGCCTCAGCAACACGTTGTCCAGAAACAGGAGTTTGTAACCTCCCAGTCTCTGGGAACGCGTTGCACAGACCTTTCTGCAAGGCCTCCTGCAGATGTTTCATCCTCTGCTCCCACTGCGACGGCAAGATAAGGTCTGCAACCTTACCCTTGTAATGTGGATCAAGGAGGGTTGCCAGCCAGTATTGGTCCTTCTCCTTGATACCACGAATACGAGGATCCTTACGCAGGCTTTGCAGGATCAGGGAGGCCATGCAGCATAGGTTTGCTGAGGCATTCGGTCCGGAGTCCTCTGGGTCACTAAGGACGACATGGTCCGCAGCCACCTCCTCCCAGCCACGTACAAGTCCATGTGTTTCTTGGGACTGATCCCTTAAAGACTGCTGCTTATGCTGAATGCCAGGCTCTACCTCCATACTGACACAATCCTCCTCCTCCTCTTCCTGTGTGATCGGCGGGCACGCAGGAACACTGTCTGGATAAAGGGGGCCTTGAGAGCTAAGGAAGTCCTCCTCTTCCTGCCTCTGTTCTGCCTCAAGTACCCTGTCCATTATTCCACGCAGCGTGTGATCCAACAGGTGGACAAGGGGGACAGTGTCACTGATGCATGCACTGTCACTGCTCACCATCCTCGTGGCCTCCTCAAATGGTGACAGGACAGTGCATGCATTCCTGATCATGGCCCACTGGCGTGGGGAAAAAAAAAACAAGCTCCCCTGACCCTGTCCTGGTGCCATAGTCGCACAGGTACTCATTGATGGCCCTCTGCTGCGTGTGCAGCCGCTGCAGCATGGCCAACGTTGAGTTCCACCTGGTGGGCATGTCACAGATTAGGCGGTTCTTGGGCAGGTTAAACTCCTTTTGGAGGTCCGCCAGCCAAGCACTGGCATTATATGACCGGCGGAAATGCACACAGATTTTCCTGGCCTGCCTCAGGACATCCTGTAAGCCCGGGTACCTGCCCAAGAACTGCTGCACCACAAAGTTAAGGACGTGAGCCAAACATGGCACATGGGTCATTTGTCCCTGTCGGAGGGCAGAGAGGAGGTTGGTGCCATTGTCGCAAACCACCATTCCTGCCTTAAGTTGGCGTGGCGTCAACCACCTCTGAAACTGCCCCTGAAGAGCTGACAGAACCTCTGACCCAGTGTGGCTCCTGTCCCCCAAGCACACCAGCTCAAGCACCGCATGGCATCTTTTGGCCTGTGTACTTGCGTAGCCCCTTGAATGCCTACGGAGCACCGCTGGTTCCGAGGACAAAGCACAGGAAGAGGCCATGGAGGAAGAAGAGGAGGGGGTGGAGGAGAGAGGTGTGTCACAATCAGTAGTGGCATTTTGGAGGCGTGGTGGCAGAACAACCTCCAACACTACTGCACCTTGTCCTGCATCCTTTCCAGCTGCCAGCAGAATCACTCAATGCACGGTGAAACTTAGGTAACGTCCCTGTCCATGCCTGCTGGACCATGAGTCAGCGGTAATATGCACCTTACCGCTGACCGCCCTGTCCAGCGAGGCCAAGACATTGCCTTCCACATGCCGATAGAGAGCCGGAATCGCCTTCCGTGAGAAAAAGTGGCGTTTGGGTACCTGCCACTGAGGAACCGCACATTCTACCAACTGAAAAGGCAGCAGTTGAAGTGCTAGCAATTTTGCCAAGCTAGCATTCAACCACTGGGCATGTGGATGGCTGGGAGCGAACTTCTTTCGGAGGTGCAGCAGCTGGGGCAGGGAAATTTGCCTGGTACAATCTGACGGAGTACAGAAAGCAGATTGCCCACAAGTACTTGGCTGTGACACACCTAATTCTACACCTTCATTTCTCTCAGTGCAGGTCTCAAAGAGGACTGAAGGTATAGTGGGGTTGGAGATCTCAGCTGATGAGGAGCAAGGAGAGGTCCTCTTTGTTCTTTGGTGTGGGTCTTTTAGATACGCTTGCCAACGGAATGCATGGCAGGTCAACATATCTCTGGTCAAGCATGTGGTGCCCAAGCGGGAGATGTTTTGGCCACGCGAGATACGCTTGAGACATATGTTGCAAATAGCAGTGGTGCGATCTGATGCACTCATCTCAAAAAAGGCCCACAAAGAACTTTTGGAATAACGTGCAGAGACAGCAGCACCCTGCACATGTGGAGCTTTGGGGTGTGATGCAGTCAGTGTGCTGCCCTTAGGCTGGCCCCTGGAGGGCATCCTGTCGCGTTGGTGATGTGCCGCCTCCTCCTCCTCCCCTCTCCTATCAGGCACCCACGTTGAGTCAGTGACCTCATCATCCCCTCCCTCCTCATCACTGGAGCAATTCTGGCAGTATGCTGCAGCAGGGGGAGCATGACTGCCAGATTGCTGTCCTTCTTGAGCACCCCCTCTGTCCGTGCTCACGTTACTGCCTTCATCTAGCTCAGTATCATCATCAGAGCCTTCCAAACGCTGGGCATCCTCCTGGAGCATGTACCCAACACTGTGGTCAAACAGTTCAAGGGACTCCTCAGGAGGACATGGTGGGGCTAGGGAAGGAGTCACTGATGACATTGAGCCGAGGGAAGAGGCCGCTGCTTTGCCAGACAAAGTACCCTGAGCATGGGTGAGAGAGGATGAGGAGGATGAGGACGGCTTGGTCATCCACTCGACCAAGTCTTCCGCATGTTGCAGCTCAACACGGCCAGCTGCCGAAAAAAAGGCCAAGCATGTCCCACGGCCACGTGCTGATGAGGATGCACTGTCTCCACGACCAGCACTGTTGCCTCTAGACACAGAGCCTGCTTGCCCTCTTTTATTGGCTTGTGACTGTCTGCCTCTCCTTGTTGGCCTTCCAGACATACTAATGGCCTGTAGCTGCACTAAGCAGGGATATATATATATCATCTAGCAAAATCAACTGCCTGCCTGTAGTATGAGAACACCACCAACCTTCTACAGGTAGCTTTAGCTGAACACTGTGCAGAGCTTGCCAAAAAATAACTTGTAGCTTATTTAGCTGCCTGCGGTAGTGATAGGATCAGGAAAACACCACCAACCTTCTACAGGTAGCTTTAGGTGAACACTGTGCAGAGCTCGCCAAAAAATAACTTGTAGCTTATTTAGCTGCCTGCGGTAGTGATAGGATCAGGAAAACACCACCAACCTTCTTCAGGTAGCTTTAGGTGAACACTGTGCAGAGCTCACACTACACTAAGTTGTAGCTTATTTAGCTGCCTGCGGTAGTAATAGGATCAGGAAAACACCACCAACCTTCTACAGGTAGCTTTAGGTGAACACTGTGCAGAGCTCGCACTACACTAACTTGTAGCTTATTTAGCTGCCTGCGTTAGTGATAGGATCAGGAAACACCACCAACCTTCTACAGGTAGCTTTAGGTGAACACTGTGCAGAGCTCGCACTACACTAACTTGTAGCTTATTTAGCTGCCTGCGGTAGTGATAGGATCAGGAAAACACCACCAACCTTCTACAGGTAGCTTTAGGTGAACACTGTGCAGAGCTCGCACTACACTAACTTGTAGCTTATTTAGCTGCCTGCGGTAGTGATAGGATCAGGAAAACACCACCAACCTTCTACAGGTAGCTTTAGGTGAACACTGTGCAGAGCTCGCACTACACTAACTTGTAGCTTATTTAGCTGCCTGCGGTAGTGATAGGATCAGGAAAACACCACCAACCTTCTACAGGTAGCTTTAGGTGAACACTGTGCAGAGCTCGCCAAAAAATAACTTGTAGGTTTAGTTGAACACTGTGAGGAGGACGCACTACACCAACCTGTAGCTTTAGCTGAACACTGTGAGGAGGACGCACTACCCTAACTTGTAGCTTTAGCTGAAGACTGTGCAGAGGTCACACTAAACTAACTTGTAGCGTTAGCTGAACACTGTGAGGAGGACGCACTACACTAACTTGTAGCTTTAGCTGAACACTGTGCAGAGGTCTCACTACACTAACTTGTAGTTTTAGCTGAACACTGTGAGGAGGACACACTACATTAACTTGTAGCTTTAGCTGAACACTGTGCAGAGGTTGCACTACACTAACTTGTAGCTTTAGCTGAACACTGTGAGGAGGACGCACTACCCTAACTTGTAGCTTTAGAGGAGGACGCACTACACTAACTTGTAGCTTTAGCTGAACACTGTACAGAGGTCACACTACACTAACTTGTAGTTTTAGCTGAACACCGTGAGGAGGACGCACTACACTAACTTGTAGCTTTAGCTGAACACTGTGAGCAGGATGCACTACACTAACTTGCAGCTTTAGCTGAACACTGTGCAGAGGTCTCACTACACTAACTTGTAGCTTTAGCTGAACACTGTGCAGAGGTTGCACTACACTAACTTGTAGTTTTAGCTGAACACTGTGCAGAGGTTGCACTACACTAACTTGTAGTTTTAGCTGAACACTGTGCAGAGGTCTCACTACACTAACTTGTAGTTTTAGCTGAACACTGTGCAGAGGTCACACTACACTAACTTGTAGCTTATTTAGCTGCCTGCGGTAGTGATAGGATCAGGAAAACACCACCAACCTTCTACAGGTAGCTTTAGGTGAACACTGTGCAGAGCTCGCACTACACTAACTTGTAGCTTATTTAGCTGCCTGCGGTAGTGATAGGATCAGGAAAACACCACCAACCTTCTACAGGTAGCTTTAGGTGAACACTGTGCAGAGCTCGCCAAAAAATAACTTGTAGGTTTAGTTGAACACTGTGAGGAGGACGCACTACACCAACCTGTAGCTTTAGCTGAACACTGTGAGCAGGACGCACTACACTTACTTGTAGCTTTAGCTGAACACTGTGCAGAGGTCACACTAAACTAACTTGTAGCTTTAGCTGAACACTGTGAGCAGGACGCACTACCCTAACTTGTAGCTTTAGCTAAACACTGTGCACTACACTAACTTGTAGTTTTAGCTAAACACTGTGCAGAGGTCACACTAAACTAACTTGTAGCTTTAACTGAACACTGTGAGGAGGACGCACTACACTAACTTGTAGCTTATTTAGCTGCCTGCGGTAGTGATAGGATCAGGAAAACACCACCAACCTTCTACAGGTAGCTTTAGGTGAACACTGTGCAGAGCTCGCACTACACTAACTTGTAGCTTATTTAGCTGCCTGCGGTAGTGATAGGATCAGGAAAACACCACCAACCTTCTACAGGTAGCTTTAGGTGAACACTGTGCAGAGCTCGCCAAAAAATAACTTGTAGGTTTAGTTGAACACTGTGAGGAGGACGCACTACACCAACTTGTAGCTTTAGCTGAACACTGTGAGGAGGTTGCACTACCCTAACTTGTAGCTTTAGCTGAAGACTGTACAGAGGTCACACTAAACTAACTTGTAGCTTTAGCTGAACACTGTGCAGAGGTTGCACTACACTAACTTGTAGTTGTCGCTGAACACTGTGAGGACGACACACTACACCAACTTGTAGCTTTAGCTGAACACTGTGAGGAGGACGCACTACCCTAACTTGTAGCTTTAGAGGAGGACGCACTACACTAACTTGTAGCTTTAGCTGAACACTGTGCAGAGGTCACACTACACTAACTTGTAGTTTTAGCTGAACACCGTGAGGAGGACGCACTACACTAACTTGTAGCTTTAGCTGAACACTGTGAGCAGGATGCACTACACTAACTTGCAGCTTTAGCTGAACACTGTGCAGAGGTCTCACTACACTAACTTGTAGTTTTAGCTGAACACTGTGCAGAGGTCGCACTACACTAACTTGTAATTTTAGCTGAACACTGAGCAGGACGCACTACACTTACTTGTAGCTTTAGCTGAACACTGTGCAGAGGTCACACTAAACTAACTTGTAGCTTTAGCTGAACACTGTGAGCAGGACGCACTACCCTAACTTGTAGCTTTAGCTAAACACTGTGCACTACACTAACTTGTAGTTTTAGCTAAACACTGTGCAGAGGTCACACTAAACTAACTTGTAGCTTTAACTGAACACTGTGAGGAGGACGCACTACACTAACTGTAAATAGTCTAGCTGCCTGACTGAATACAGTGTATAATATATATATATATATATATATATATATATATATATGCGCAACACCTGGGATGCATATATATACACAATACACTGTAAGTGCAGCTAACTCACTGACTGACCTGCTTATCTAGCTAACTCAAATGAAGTGACACTGTCTCTCTCTCTCTCTAAGCACGCTGGAACACACTACACAGGGCCGCCGTGCAGGTGGCCTTATATAGTGTGGGGCGTGTTCTAACCCCCCTGAGCCATAATTGGCCAAAGCCAACCTGGACAGAACACAAGCTGCCAGCTTACGCTGATGATATACTCTACCACCTTACACACACCTTTGTCTCTCTGCCTAACCTAATGCGGGAACTTCAACTTTTTGGAAAGCTCTCCAATTTTAAAATTAACTATACGAAATCAGAGATTTTACCCTTTCAACTACCTTCCTCCTTGGCCGTCAGCCTACATGCTGCTTTCCCCTTCACCAGGGCTAAATCATCCTTGAAGTACTTGGGCATACTGCTTACGAATGACTTTGACACCCTATATAATAATAATTATCCTAAGTTGTTAGCCGCAGTCAGACGAGACTTAGCCTCCTGGGCTAAAATAGCCTTTACGTGGATAGGGCGGGTGAATATTATCAAAATAAATGTCCTCCCAGGGATACTCTTTTTCATGCAAATGGTGCTGATACCCCTACCCAAGGGCTTCTTTACCCACCTCGACGGTATGCTGACTGGGTTGGTGTGGAATGGGCAGAGACCACGTATCGATTTAAGGCTGTTGAAATGCTCGAAAAGGTAGAGGCAGTCTGGGAGACCCAGATATCCAGAGGTATTACAGGGCTATTGTTCTCCAGCGGATCCTTAACTGGTGTTTCCATACTAAGTCCAAACTGTGGGTGTCCCTGAAGAAATGCATGGCGGGCAGAAATCTATCTCATGCCCCATGGTTGACCTGGGAGCACAGGGGATTATCAGAAGGCACTTCTCCCATGATGACTCACGCTCTTCGAGTTTGGGATTGTATACAGAGAGGGGAGAGGCTGGGTATACAGAGAGATTCCCCCCTCCCCCTCGGTCTGCACTCACCTGCTCAGGTGCTCTGTGTGAGAAAGTTCCTCCCGACTCTAGGATATGGGCGGAGCAAGGGAGGAGACTCACTCTCACACTAGTCTCCCTTCTCTGGCGGTCAGTGAACCACCGAGTGCAAAGTACTTAGTGAGAGTGCCGTGGCTGTGCGGGAAGCGCTGTGTCAGACAGCCCGGGATACTTTCACTGTAGGGCTGGCCCTGGACTCGGGGCTATGGGCCCCAGATTCGGAGCTCCAGCCTCAATAGCCATCGCTTAACGACGCCACTGGAAACACTGCTATAAGGAGTTACAAGTGAGAGTCAGGGAACATATGGCAAACATTAAGAAAGGCAAAAAGAAACACAATGTCCCCAAACATTTTAGAATGGCACATAGTAAAGATCCATCAGGTGTTAAAGTGATTGTAAAGGCAGAAGGTTTTTTATCTGAATGCATTATATGCATTCAGATAAAAAGCCTTCTGTGTGCAGCAGCCCCCCTCGGCCCCCTTAATACATACCTGAGGTCTCTCTCTGTCCAGCAATGTCCATGAGTGTCTCAGCCAGCTGAGATTCTAACTCCTGATTGGCTGAGACCCAGCAGCAGACCATTGGCTGCCGTTGTTGTCAAATTCAGCTAGCCAATCAGGAGAAAGAGGCGGACCGGGTTGGGGCTCCGTGTCTGAATGGACACAGGGAGCTGTGATTCAGCTCGGGTGCCCCCATAGCAATCTGCTTGCTGTGGGGGCACTGAACAGGAGGGAGGGGCCAGGATCACTGAAGAGGGACCCGAGAAGAGGAGGATCCAGGCTGCTCTGTGCAAATCCACTGGAAAAATCCAAATCCAGGGAAAAAAATGAGACTTTACAATCACGTTAAATTCTGGGGGATAGAGAAGGTCATTCAACACTGGAGAGGAGGCAATTCTATTAGACAAATGAGTAAGCAAGAATCCTTTTGGATTTAGGAATCTAAAGTTTTGGCCCCTTGTGGCATGAATACAGACTTGGATCTGAATTCTTTTATCAGTGATAAATGAGAGGTAACATTTTTTTATCATACAGGAGAGGAGAGATTTTCTGTGGTTTAAAATACACAATTAATGTTATTACAATTTCTCACTATACATTTTTTTATATGGCAAAATCGTTTTTAGTTACTTTAGTGTATAGGTGTCTTTCTAATAGAGCAATAGTGGGATGTTTATTCTTGTTCATTTGGATGAACAAGAATTTTATTTTATTTTATCTTACTTATTTTTTTATGTGATTTTTATGATAGATGACTTATTTTATGGATTGTTACTTAGTGTGGGCATCCGGGTAGGGGGAGTAGAGAAAAGATATATAGCGTGAGCATGAGTTCTAGGAGATTATAGGGAATGGATGCACTAGGTTGAGCCCTTTTTGTTTTTTTTCAGTTTTCTATGACCTGTTGCGATCCCCACCTATCTCTCTGTGTTCAGAGGAGGTAGAGAATGGGGGAAATGGCTTCACTGTGAGGGCAGTCCATCCGTGCTCCACTTCCGGTCCAGTTTTATTTATAGTTTTGGAGATATATAGTCTGAGAAAGCTGGGGTAGAGCTGAGGCGTTGGAGATCACTCGCATAACTAGTTCAATACCTGTTTTGTTGCCGCTTGGCTCCTGTGGACTGCTGCAGTTCTCAACCATTCTCCTCTGATGGGAGGTTGTAGAGAGTGGATGGAAGTGGCTTCACAGTGAGGGCATCTTATTAGTATGTCACTTCCGGTCAGGTGCCATCTACAGTCATGGCTAATGCCGTGTACACACGGGCGGATTCTTTGACCAAACTGGTCCGACAGAACGAATCCGTCGGACAGCCTGACCGTGTGTGGGCTTCATCGGACCTGCAGCGGATTTTTTCAGTCAAAAACCAGACAGACTTTAGATTTGGAACATGTTCCAAATCTTTCTGACGGAACTCCGCTGGACCCAGTTCCTGTAGATAAATCCGCTCGTCTGTATGCTAGTCCGACGGACGAAAACCGACGCTAGAGCAGCTATTGGCTACTGGCTATGAACTTCCTTATTTTAGTCCGGTCGTACGTCATCACGTACGAATCCGTCGGGCTTTGGTGTGATCGTGTGTAGCCAAGTCTGCTCATTTGAAAGTCCGTCGGAAAAGTCAGTCGGAAAGACTGTCGGACCTTTGATGCCGAAAAGTCCGCCCGTGTGTACACGGCATAAGTGTTGGCTCTAGGAGGGCGGAAGTGATGTAGGGGTTAAATTCTATCGTTGGTCTCCCTCCTACCTTTTAGCCTTGGCTACAGGGCCCCGGAAGTTCTGACCAATCAGACACTGAAACTGAACTCAAGAGCAGAGACTTGTTTATTTTGGCTTGTGTTTCATATAAGTACACAGGATGAGATGGGTGTTATTATTATTTTACACCAATAAGGGGTACATGTTTGGATGACATTTCCTTTATAAACCTACTTATTTATTTAATCAATTATACTGTTACATATATTTAGAATTCTTTACGTATCTGTATCTAAGCAAAACTATAATGTTACTTAGAGTTTAAAAAAAACTCCAGTGATTTCCTGTCAGCCAATACATCTGTCTGGTTCATATCTTCACATATAGAAGTTGTTCCTCATACTGAGTTTCACAATTAATAAGCTTACTGTTAAAAGTTCTATAACATTCTTTTAAACTGACTTATTAAAGCCTGAAATATTATTCATCATTATATTAAACAATTATTTAACCTTTTAATGTATATAGGACTTATAGCCGGAAGGAAGAATGGAAACACGGCATGACACAAATGTGGGGTCAGCTTCATGCCTCGCTCACTTACCCTACTTAATCATAGATACCCACACAAGAAAGAGTTAAGCTTATTTGATTGTAGACTATAAAAGGGTATGTTTGATAACGGCTCCCCACCTGCTGAAGAAGCTCATGAAGTGGGTGTAACGTGTACTGGAGTGAGGAATCGTTGCCATTTGACGTAATTTCACCAGTTTGTATCAGTGTGGCGAGTTGATGATATGCGTTTTTTACCTATATTTTTGTGAGTGTTTTTTCCCTAGTTCATTTTAATAAATACATATGTAGCAGAGAGCACTATGGTTTCTCCATTTCTGTTTTCATGATATACTACATGATAATTGAGAGTGAGAGGTGGAAGACTAAGATTCAGGAGTGCTACCAGAGAGAGTGTTCCAGTACAATCCAGTATCGTCTTAAGTGGAGGACACTAAGGTTGATTTGACTCCGTGGTGGGGTCAGATATTGGAGGTGAGCAGGAATTTTGCCTGAAGGTGGAGGCACCGAACACCTTGGCTACAACTAGTGACTGTCACAATATTCACACTACGGTGGAATTTTATGAATGGGACTTTGATATAGACCTGTTTTGTCACCACAGTAATGATTTAACCTGATTTGGATTTTGTCATTTATTTGATTTTGACTAATTTGATGCAAAAAATATGTGAACCCTTACCTTGTAAAACAACCCATTCAGTGTAACATAGAAATGAAAAGACAAAACATTTTTGTATATACAATGGTGTGAAAAAGTATTTGCCCACTTGTTGATTTTTAATTTTTTGAAAATGTATTAAGGCAAAAAAGCTGTGCAAACCTGCCTGGCTTTATGTGAAAAAGTAATTGCCCCCTAAAACTAATAACTGGTTGCGCCACCCTTGGCGGCAACAACTGAAAACAAGCGTTTGCGATAACTGGCAATGAGTCTTTCACATTGCTGTGGATCAATTTTGGCCCACTCTTCTTTGCAGAATTGTTTTAATTCAGCCACATTGGAGGGTTTTCCAGCATTAACGGCCTGTGTAAGGTCATGATACAGCATCTCAATTGGATTTAAGTCTGGGCTTGACTAGGCCACTCCAAAACCAAAATTTTAGTTTGTTTGAACCATTTGGAGCTGGACATGCTGTTGTGTTTCGGATCATTGTCCTGCTGCATAACCCAAGGTCATGAACTGATGGCCGGACATTCTCCTTTAGGATTTTTTGGTAGAGCTTAGAATTCATGGTTCCATCAATTATGGTAAGTTGTCCAGATCCTGAAGCTGCAAAGCAGCCCCAGACCATCACGCAACCACCACCATGTCTGACTGTTGGTATGATATTCTTGTTATGAAATGCTGTATTAGTTTTATGCCAGATGTTACGCACACCTTCCAAAATGTTGAATTTTTGTCTCATCAGTCCACAAAATATTTGCCTAAAAGTCTTGGGGATAATCAAGATGTTTTTTGGTAAATGTGTGATGAGCCTTTGTGTTCTTTGTGGTCAGCAGTGGCTTTGGCCTTGGAACTCTCCCATGGATGCCATTTTTGCCCAGTCTCTTTCTTGTTGTTGAATCATGAACACTGATCTTACCTGAGGCAAGTGAGGCCTGCAGTTCTTTAGATGTTGTTCTGGATTCTTTTATGACCTCCTGTATGAGTCAACGTCATGCTCTTGGAGTGATTTTTGTTGGCTGGCCAATCCTGGGAAGATTCACCACTGTTCCAAGTTATCTCCATTTGTGGATAATGGCTCTCCCCATGGTTCACTGGAGGTCCAAAGCCTTAGAAATGGCTTTGAAACCCTTTCTAGACCAATACATGTTTGTTTTTAATCTGTTCTTGAATTTTTGTAGATTGTGGCATGATGTGTGCTTTTTGTGATCTGTTAGCGTGCTTCACTTTGTCAGACAGCTTCTATTTATGTGATTTCTTGATTCAACAGGTCTGGCAGTAATCAGGCCTGGGTGTGGTAAGTGAAATTTAGCTTTCCAAAAAATTGTGGTTAATCACAGTTCATTCATGATTCAGCATGGGAGGGGGCAATTACTTTTTTAATAGGACCAGGCAGGTTAGAACAGCTTTTCCCTTAATAAATGAAATAATAATTTAAAAGTTGCATCTTGGATTTACTGTGGATATCTTTGTGTAATATTAAAATTTGTTTGATGATCTGAATTTAAAGCGGGGGTCCACCTATCTATGCTTTTTTTTTTTTTTTTAGTTCATTCACAAACTTTTCTTCTCAGCATTACATACTCACATATTGTGTGTAATATGTCCGCCTGTGTCAGATTTCGTTGGAAAGAATAACTTATATTATTCACTGCAGGCGGTTTCCATCTTCATTGTGGGCATTTGAAGCCCACAAGCATTTATTTCCAGGATGTGGTGAATGCTGTGCTCCCAGCATTCACCGCTCATTCCCGCACATGCTCAGTGGCATCCTGGGAAGCCTGAGACTAGCTCCCAGGAGTCTGGGAGAGGCTAGAAACACGCCTACTCCCACGGGAGGAGAACCAGGAAGTGCAAAGAAGAATAGAGAAATAAAAGGTAATTACGGCGATTTCAATTTTTTTAAACGGCATGTCAGCATCTAGGCAAGGAAGAGAATACATACAGATATTGTTCAAAATTTGGGTGGAACTCCGCTTTAAGTGTGAGAAATATGCAAAAAAATAAAAAATCAGAAAGGGGGCTGACTCGGTTGAATTGATGATAGGCAACTCCTATCCTCATATTGATTAGTGGTTCCAAATTAATAATAACTACTGCAGTAGGGAACAGACACAAAAGATACGCTCAGCATCTTTCCAAATTACTGTTCTGCTTTATTATGACGCAATTGAAGGTTTTTATGCACATGATTACGTAGGTATCACATTAATATTACAATTGTACGTTTATGGTAACAAGGGGCGTTACATAGACAGGCTTATTCTAATCAGGACTCAAAAGAATGTAAACATTTACTGAAAACATTATTAGTGCAGTGTGCACAGTGAGGGCAGTGTGCAATACATACAAAATAGAATACAATTATATACAGAACTTACAAATTTCCATTACAGTCTCCCCTCTTTTGATCAATATTTTGATCACTAACCATACCTGCTATCACCTTTAACCTGGAACCTCCACACGCTTAGGTGGAGGTAGTCCTGGCCAAAGAGGCAAAAAACTCCATTGTGGAGAAAATAATAGCTGAGCAACTTTTTCATTACAAAATGACTTTTCATTGTGAAAAACAAATGATTGATAAGACATATTTACAGAGTACTGGCTGTACACTCCTGTGGCCAGAATGGCCTTCTAGCTTAATTGTTGGCATGCTGACTTATCAGCATATGTAAACACAGACAATTCTACATAAAATGGAAGACGTACAAAAGACAAATATGACTTCAACATGGCTAAACTATTTTTCAAATATATATATATCCCTTACAATTAAAGTAACTGAATCAAAAAGTACCCTAGACTGTGATCACAAGAGGGAAACAAATCAAACACAGAGATTTCTTTAATTAAGTCATTTTTGCAGTGTCTGGTGTGGATCCAGGTGACTTTTCCTTCAAGTTTTGCAAAAACTGTACATGAAATAGATGCTGTATTGAGTCTCCAAACATTTCCTTATATATAAATGTCTCTTAAAAAATCCACAAGTCACCTGGCTTTAGTTTTAGATCCTTCCAAACTTTTAGGATCTGGAATTGGGGAGAAAACACATAAATGAGTTTGTCAAAAACCTTAAAAGATCAGCAACATTCTCTATGAGATCCGAATGAAGGACTTCAGCTGCTGAGACAAAATATAAGCAAGTGAGTAACACACTCCCAAACCAAATCCCATAGGGAGAGAGTCCAATATCCCCCTTAGGGGCTTCATAAAATATAAGAAAACATTCAGGCAAAAGTTTTCTAGTTTCTTACTCTACTTTGTCCGCTACATTGTAGACAGTGGGGGTGTAAAAATAAAACCTCAAAACTTCTATTAAGGACTCTCCTATAAAAAATGATTTCCTCTGTTACTCTCTGTACTTACAAACTACTTCTGATAACACTTTTTACTGTGGCCTTTGCAGTAACATTTGCCACTGGACATCCAAAAAACATGTCCATACAGACAAAATGCATACTCGTAAGATCCTAACTTGGGCATCTGGATATATCTTTTTGTAATCTCTGGGAGGGATGTTCAGCTTTTGGTAACACCTTTGGTAACAGGTAAAACAAGAAGTGGTATGTTAGTAAAAAAACTGTGGTGAACCCTGGCTCTATCCCACGCTCATTTACTAAGGCAGCCATAACTGCTTGTGACTGATGACACGGTCCATGTGTCAAGCTGAAGGGAAAAGAGTGGCTGGCAGACATAAATGATCACCTTTTCCAAAGTCCTGTTTCATAAGAAGTTGCCCCCTGTGGACCACTTGTTCTTCTCGTTCTGGGGTCCTTAAAGTTGAATTATTAATCCCAGCTATACTGGGCCAGAACTAGGGTGGAATCTGTGAGTTGCACAGACCCATCAAGTGTCCGGGGCTGTAAATGCAGCATCCTTAGTCACCTGGTCTGCTTCCACGTGTGAAAGTTAATATGGCTACCTCAGCAAGAAGCTGGAAGGCTGAAAACAGCCGATCAAATTAACTTGGCATGCTTGGTTGGTTTACCTGCCGAAGTAAAAACAAACTTCTGGCCCTTTAAATGGAACCAAAAGCTCTCTATATCTCGACTATCTATATAAATATACACTCTTTTTACAGCTCACAGGCTTTGCTAAAACATGGAGCTCTGTTTCTTGAGCTGGGGAAAAAGGATCCAATGACTTTGAATACAGAGTATCCTTCTGGGTGATAAACTGCATACTCAAATCTACAAAAAATGTAATATCTGGGTCTTCAGGGAGTGTGTCCCGCACTGGGCTCACAGCAGCTGATTCCTACACCATCAATTTAACACATGTGTCTTCCTTTCTCTTGAATAAATGTACGCATTTTTCATTGTTAGATTTGTACATAAACAAACTCATATTTTAAACCTTTCATTAAACAAACATTTAGTTAGCTGTATATTTGCTGCACAGAATGTCGGACCATTAAAAATTAAATGTTTGACCAAAACAATATCTAACTTTGTCTAATAGCACCTTTGCATAAAAGCTACAGCTCTGATATATCGGGATGAACCCTTCATTACTGGGTCCAGCTTGCATAAATATATTACAATGGCTTGTTTTCTATCACGCTATTTGTGTAAGAACTCCAGTCTCATGTTTCAAAAGACAACTTTTTCCTGGCAATATTATAATAAATGATAACAATACCCTGCGGTCATGGAGAGATGCCCATAAATCCAAAATATTCTTCTGCTTATACCACTGCACTTACAAGAAAAATGGGCACATCATTTCACAATCCACACATTCTGCTTTGGATTTCAAAAATAAAAATAAATAAAAACAAAAAGACCAACAATCTGTATGATGGACCAGAAAGCATCAAAAACTATAAAACACATGGCTGCAGGTGGCATCTATCCTAACAGGCTGTGTGGACTTGATGTGATGGGTCTGTTATATTTAAATTTTATTTATAACAACTCTCACATCATGGACTGACATCAAGTTATTATCAAGAACCTTGAAATTTCATTTTTGTAGAAAAACTTCTTATGTATCCCATCCATCTTGGCTTTGTTAAATATTATGGCAGCTTTATTCCAAATAACAACCTCATCTTAATCTTTTTTTCTCTCAATAAGGGCTTATTGAATAAATGTAAAATTACAAAATTGTTATCTTAATCTAAACTAATCTCATTCATTACAAATTTCCCCATTAACCTGGATTTCATTTCCAACCAAAGGTTGTCTAAACCAGTTTCATTATATCTATATAATTGTTAAACTCATATTAGAAATTAATACTCATTATTACTTAATTTTACTTAATTTCCCTTTTTTAAATGCACTGTTTCCACTATCAAAGGATATTAAATTTGTGTAATACACGGTTAAATGTAACCTTCATTTTACCATGTTTGGAAAACAGATTCAAAATAATTGTGATCACATTGTTTACCATTAGATTCGTTAACCCGGCACATTTTGTTATAAATGTTTTGTCTAAAAATCTGGAATTGGCATGATGTCCTTCCAGCTTATCACTAACCTCTCATCCCAGCCACATTTCTTTCATGAGAGCACAAAGGAGGGGGTCACATCTGCGTACATGACACACACAAGCAATAGAACTAAAGGTCCCAGCATTCGCACACACACCAATATCTCTCTAAAATCGCTTACATTTTTCCCATTTGTACACAACACATGCATATCATTCTCTCACTTTCTTTTAACTCTTTAATATTTCCCTGCCTAAATTCTGCTTTCCTTATTTTGTTTAAATAACTTTTATATCTAGCTTCTATGATTCTATGATCAGTTGGGGAGCCACAGTGCTCATCCCGTCTTCCCTCTCTGACAACATATAAAGTATTCTGTTTTACCTCTCATTTCTCTGTTTCTGACTCTAATAGTTGTAGTGCCTGACCCCAAATTCATCCCACAACTTAACATGAAAATGTCCCTTTCTGTCTAGTGTTAATGTCACCCTTGATCCATCCTGCTCACATAGATAGCTGTTTCTCTAGCTGTTTACTCTGTGTGATTCTTAGTCCCTGTGGACTTTGGTAACCCAGTTACCCAATGTGGATCCCTGTCCACTCTAACCATTAATCTAGGGGCTCAGTATAGGCGGAACCGCACCTTCGGTTCATATATAGCGCTCCTCTTGCGCTGGGCATTTTTGAGGGTCTCTTACCCTTCATTCCCTTACTTAATTCAATGCCCATAATGACTGGCCAGTCTTCTCTCTTCTCTACTTGTGCCTATACCCTCTTGCCTCTAAACTACTTTATCTAGCAGATGTACTACATTTACCTGTGAACAGCACTATTCTTCCCTTTCTTATCTATAACACTCCGATGGACAATAGACAGGGACAACATAACATATAACCACCAATCAATACAGTTCGATTAAGGGGAGTAAAATAGGTACCCTTTGTCCCGAAAATGCCTTACCGATCAAGGAAGTCTGATAACTCAAATGTAAGCAAAAGGCTTACCTCAGCCGGCTGATTATCAGAAATTCCCGGATCGTCTCAAGCTCCTCGTTTCGGATACTCAGGGTCACCTGGAATCCCCTCCTGGCTGGCTCGCCATGCTGACTCGGTTGAATTGATGATAGGCAACTCCTATCCTCATATTGATTAGTGGTTCCAAATTAATAATAACTACTGCAGTAGGGAACAGACACAAAAGATACGCTCAGCATCTTTCCAAATTACTGTTCTGCTTTATTAT
This sequence comes from Aquarana catesbeiana, assembly GCF_042186555.1. Taxonomy (NCBI): domain Eukaryota; kingdom Metazoa; phylum Chordata; class Amphibia; order Anura; family Ranidae; genus Aquarana; species Aquarana catesbeiana. The sequence goes on from NC_133334.1 coordinate 121,168,885, forward strand.
GACGCAATTGAAGGTTTTTATGCACATGATTACGTAGGTATCACATTAATATTACAATTGTACGTTTATGGTAACAAGGGGCGTTACATAGACAGGCTTATTCTAATCAGGACTCAAAAGAATGTAAACATTTACTGAAAACATTATTAGTGCAGTGTGCACAGTGAGGGCAGTGTGCAATACATACAAAATAGAATACAATTATATACAGAACTTACAAATTTCCATTACAGTCCAAATACTTTTTCACAGCACTGTGTGTGTGTATATATATATATATATATATATATATATATATATATATATATATATATATATTTATAAATACCTCAGCACAAGTCTGACCATTGAAGGACGGGGGGGCTGTTCTCCCAGCATAGCCAGAAATCTGACCACACTGGGATGGATGTGCTCTCATGCCTAGCATAGGCAGTTTGAAATTGGAAAGCAGGTGGACTGCCAGGAACACCAGGTATTTCATACAAAGGAAGAAATACAAAAGAGAACAGGATACTTTTTAACACAAGTACATGGCACAACAGACACCTATCAGGAATATGAAATGCTGGGGTAATATATTCTTTAGTCTGTTTCCATTCTGAGAGGGTTGGTGGAAAGGACCACTTCTAGGTAATCATGATAATTTTTTTTTTGTATACAAGTAAAGCATTCAACAGTTTTTTTTAACATTGGAGCTAATAGGGTGGTCCTTTACCAACTCCAATATTCACACTTCAGGACACACAACATTCGGGAGACCCAGGGCTGATTCAAAGAAGCATAAAATAAGTCCTTTCCATTGATGTCCCGTACCTGGTTGGTGAGCCTGACGTGCAGAGGAAGGCCTCTCGTACAGCTCCGGTTTGAGGGCCACTGATGGTGAAGAAGCAGCACGGCAGGGTAAGAGTACCTAGGATCAGTCCAGTAGTCTGTGTGGGTAGTAGCCAGGAACCCACAGGAAGGTAGCCAGGATTGGCTGATAGCAAGAATGGGAGACAGCAGACAGGCTGATAGGGCTTGGCTGATGACAGACTGTGGATGCACAACAGGAAGCAGGAGCCTGAAGATGCTGAGCTGGACTGAAGGAGCTGTAGTAGGCTGGAGGAGCTGAAAGCGGGGTCAGACGAGCCGGGTCGGTAACAGTCGGGCAGATCAGGCATAAACAGCAGGCAATAGCATAGTCGGGTCACAGGCAGAGTTGGCAACAGATGCAAGATCAAACAGGATCAGCAGGCAGAGACAGAATCCGGGGGTCGGATCAGGTAGCAGACAGGAATAGTTGGGAGCAAGCCGGGTCAGGATCAGAAGTCAAACACAGGAATCAGGAACATACACAGAACGTTGTAGACCAAACCACAATTAGCCAGTACTGAAGCTCCATTTAAATAGGCCGATTGGTGCCAGTCATTCACATATGCATCGTAACTGTTCTGCTTGTTCTTTGTTGGCGCTTATGGGTGTGTCTGGAAACAGCAGCTGTACTAAGCTGATGCCATTCCTGACATTGCCCCCTCCTTATGGGCAGCCTCCGGCTGCCCAGCTGGCTCTTCTTTTGCGGGTGACTGCGGAAGAATGTATGTCCCAAGTCCATAGCAGGTACATTCTGCTCTGGCTCCCAGGAGTTCTCCTCTGGCCCATGACCCTTCCATTTGATCAGGTATTGCACTTGATCCCTTCGCTTTCTGCAGTCCACAATTGCCTCAACCTCAAACTCCTTATCCTCATTGATGATTACAGGTTCAGGTGGTCCAGTTTCTCGATTCTGAAAAGGATCTGGCACTGTAGGCTTTAATAATGACACATGGAACACTGGATGTATCCTAAAAGATTCTGGCAATGACAGTTCATAAGAAACATTGGTAATTATCCTTCTCACTGAAAATGGCCCCACAAATTTAGGAGCTAGCTTCTTTGAAGGACATGCCAGTTTCAGTTTGGTTGTGACTAGCCATACCTGGTCCCCTGGTTGCAGGATCAGCTTCCCCCTTCTTCTTTTATCAAATGCCCTCTTGTTATCCTCCTGTGCTTTGGTAACAGCTTCCTGTAACAGCTTGTTGTTATGACTGAAAAAGTCCAAGGTGCTTTGGATGGCTGGAACCGAGGATTCAGGGACAAGATCAGGCAGAAAGGTGGGATGGAAGCCATAATTTGCAAAGAATGGAGACTTGGTGGCTGCATGACAGGAGTTATTATAGGCGAATTCCGTTAACGGCAGGAGTGACACCCAATCGTCCTGCACAGATGTATTGCTCCAAGGTCTGATTGGTTCATTCAGTTTGCCCGTTAGACTGCGGGTGGTATGCAAAAGATATAGAAAGTTTGATCATCAGGGTTTCACATAGTGCTCTCCAGAATCTTGATGTGAATTGAACCCCTCGGTCTGAGACAATGTCTATGGGCACCCCATGGAGCCTAACGACCTCCTTTACAAATATTCAAGCAGTCTCCACAGAAGCTGGTGTACCTCTCAGAGGTAGAAAGTGGGCCATTTTAGACAGCCGATCAATTATGACAAAAATGGCTGTACAGCCCTCAGAGGGTGGCAGATCCACTATAAAGTCCATGAAGATCATGGTCCATGGCCTGTCGGGCACAGGCAAAGGCCTGAGCAAACCCCAGGCCTTGTTTTGGGTGCTCTTACTTCAGGTACAAGTAATGCATGCATTTACGTAGCCTTTACAATCCTTTTCCAGATCAGGACACCAAAACGTGCACTGCACCAATTCCACCATCTTACGGATTCTGAAGTGTCCTGCTAAGGGGTGTTCATGACAGAACCCCAGAACTGTTATTCAAACATTTTCTGGGAAAAAGACTCAATCTCCTCTCCAAAGAAGTCCCTCTTTTGCCTGTAAGGTGTCCCTGATAGGATTGGGGGTAACTACAGAGGCTTGCTTCAGCTGTGATACAAGATTGGTCTGTAGCAACAGGAAGTTCCCTGCTGGTAGGATAGTATCTGGTACTGGCAAGTTCTTAGGGTGCTCATACATGCGTGACAACGCATCAGGCTTGACATTATTTGACCTGGGCCTGTAGGTAATATGGAATGAAAACCTTGAAAAGAAAAGTGCCCATTGGGCCTATCGAGTTTTCAGACATTTTGCAGTCCTTAGATGCTCAAGGTTCTTGTGATCTGTATAGATCAGTATTGGGTGAGCTGCCCCTTCTAACAGATATCTCCATTCCTCAAGGGCAGCTTTAATGGCAAGGAGCTCCTGATCTCCCATGTCATAGTTCCTCTCTGCAGGGGCAAGTTTCCTTGAGGAGAATGCCACCGGATGAATCAAGTTCCTGAGACCTTGACGCTGGGACAGAACCTCCCTGACTGCACACTCAGAAGCATCTACTTCCAGGATATAAAGGTAGTGTTGGATCTGGATGACTTAGTACAGGAGCGGATGTAAACAGTCTCTTAAGCATCTCAAAGGCAACCTGAGCCTCAGGAGACCAGCGGAAAGAACAGCCTGCTTGGAGAGCTGTGTAATGGGCAGGATAGCCAAAATGTTCTTAATAAATCTGTGGTAAAAATTAGTGAACCCCACAAACCGCTGGATCCCCTTCTTATCTGTGGGTGCTAGCAAAGTCAGGATTGCAGAGACTTTTTGCAGATCCATTTCGATCGCTCCGGTAGAAATGATCAAGCCCAGAACTGAATACTTTGCTGCTCAAATGCACACTTTTCAGGCTTGGCATAGATTCCATGTTGGCAGAGACGGCAGAGGACACTCTTGACATGTCCCCGGTGGATTTCAAGAGAAGCAGAGAATACGAGGATGTCATCCAAGTAGACAATGACAAAGATATCCAGATAGTCTTTAAAAATGTAGTTGATAATGTTGAAATGTGGCTGGTGCATTACACAGACCGAATGGCATGACAAGGTACTCGTCATGGCAAAACCGGGTACCGAAGGCAGTCTTCCACTCATCCCTCTCCCATATGCGGATTCGATTGTAAGCTCCTCTTAAGTCTAATTTTGTGAAGGTGGTAGCAGAACAAAGTCTCTAGAAGAGTTCTGGTACCAAGGAAAGGGGGTAGTAATTTTTCACTGTGATTTTATTTAGGTCCCAATAGTCCACACATGGTCGTAGAGAATGGTCCTTCTTTTCCACAAAAAATATTCCAGCACCGGCAGGTGAAGTAGAAGAGCGGATAAACCCTTTCTGAAGGTTCTCATTGATGTATTCCTTCAACCTTCCTAATTCCCTTTCGGAGAGTGGGAAGATCCGGCCAAACAAAATTTCGACCCCCAGAAGAAGCTCAATGGGGCAGTCGTAAAACCTGTGTGGGGAAGGGTGTCTGCTCCCCGTTTACTGAAAACGTCCAGGTATTTGTGATAGGCCCGAGGCACCCTTTGGCAGAGTTTAGCATTAATGTCCCTACATAGCAAGGTAGAGGGTGACACAGCGGGTTCTGACAAGCAGTGCTCCTGGCAGCATGGTGAGTGGTATTTGATACTACCGGACTTCCAATCAATCTGTGGATTGTGGGCCTGTAGCCATGGTAGGCCCAAAATGACAGGAAACAGGGGTGAAGAAATTGCGTCTAGACGTAAGAGTTCCTGATTATTGACAGGGGTGATAGCCAGCAAAGGTGGAGTTTCTTTCATCACTAGTCCAGATTTTACACAAGACCCATCAGCCAGGAATATGGTAAGTCCCTGTTTCTTAGGCTGGAGAGGAATACATTGTTGAGCTGCAAAAGCCAGATTGATGAAGCAACTGCAAGGCCCTGAGTCAATAATTGCGGTTACCGACACGATTCTTTCTGGAAGCTGGAAGGAGACAGGGAGCGCAATATGAGTTGAGTTGGCTGACAGGGGCATCTGATTTGCTGAGGAGATGAAGAGACATTTACGCAGTTTAGCTGGACAAATACATAGTGGCCAGCTTCTCCATAGTAGAGGCAGAGATTGCCCTGTCAACGTCGTAAGTGTTCTTCTGGAGAAAATGATGGACGAATCAGACCAAGCTGCATAGATGTTACTGCTTCTGATGCAGGAGGAACCAGCTTGACAGGTGTTGGATTGGCTGGAACTGGGACTTTGGGCATCATCCATACAGGCCGGGATGGTAATGCTGATCTTTCCCACCTGCGTTTTGTAGGCGACGACTGATCTGGATCGATAGCGTAATTAAATCTTCCAAGGAACTTGGCACACCTACACAAGCTAATTTATCCTTCAGACTTTCTGATAGCCCCAGGCAGAATTGATGTCGCAAAGCTGTGCTGTTCCAGTTGGTATCTGCACTCCAGCGCCTGAAATCAGTGACATGGTCCTCGACCGCCCTGCGACCTTGCTGGAGTGCATGAAGAGTGGACTCTGCAATAGCAGTTTATTGTGGATCCTCATACAATTGGGACATTGCCTGGAAGAAGGAAGACATGGTGTTTAGCTGTGCATCTTTCTCCTCTAACAGACGATGACCCCAGGTTTGGGGTTTACCCTGGAGCAAGGATATGATGAATCCCACCTTTGTAGCTTCTCAAAAAATAGTCCTGTGGTTGAAGTGTAAAGTAGAGCTGACACGCATTGCGGAATGCTCTAAACTTTTTTTTTAACGGGTAGATTTTTATTTATTTTCAGTACATAACAAACAACCAACAAACATGTATATGGAGTGAACATCGCTCAATCCATTACAAAATAGGGTAAACTGGTATACATTCAGTGGATACATAGCAACCCAAAAGGTCATAGTTCTATTTTGCATAATTGAAACCATTTAGTGGTCAGGGGCTTCACTCAAACCTTCAAAGAGCAGGAGGTATGGTACTCTCGGGCTGACCCAAGAGCCCCAAATCTTTAGGAATTTTTTTGGGCATCATCTGGCTTCATATGTCAACTTGCATAACGGTATAGCATGATTGATGGTAGTAAGCCAAAAGGCTATAGTGGGCAAGGATTGAGACTTCCAATGAATGGTTATCGATTTCCTAGCATAAAACAATACTTTACGCAGTTTGTACATTTTTAGATATACTTTCATCATCAATATATCCTAGTAAACACCATAGGGGATTACAGATATTGGGTATCTGAGTTAGGGAACTGATGAGGCCGTGACTTCCGACCAGAACTTCCTAATCAGAGTGCACTCCCATATCAGGTGAAAGAATATGCCATCAGCCATGCCGCATCGGGAGCATAATGCAGAGGGTAATCTATTTAGTTTATACAGTAAACATGGCGTGAAATAGAATATGTATAACAATTTAGTCTGTATTACCTTGTCACGGGAAGAAATGACGGAGGGAACCTGAAGTGGGGAGAACTTCCTGCCAGATATCCTATGTCAGTTCAGGAATGTCAGCACTCCATCTAGTTGCCGTATTGCTGAGCCTATTAGTTGTAGAATGTAAGAGGGGCCTATGATATGTTGAAACTAGTTTGGTGTGAGAAGAGTCAGTCAGTAGTCGTTCTAGCGGAGAAAGCTGAACAACTATGTTACGAAGGCCGAACTGCGTTGCCGCAGTGTGACATATCTGTAAATGTAGGAAGTATGCCGTGTGGGGTAGGTTAAATGCCTCAAAAGGGCAGAACGTGTTATCCAAAAAGAAGTGCATAATTGTTTTCACCCCCCCCCGTTTAGACCAGAATCCCCATCAGTTCTACGGGAGAATTCTTGTAGATTTGGATTCCCCCATAGCGGAGTATTTGGTGAGTATATACTGCGTTCATCAGATGGCAGCATTTTGGTGAGCCTAAAAATCCTTAAAGGTCATCGCTAGGATAGTTGTACCCTGTCTCCCTCTAAGGGACATTCGGTGAATCAGGTTTTGGAGGGACTCATAGGAGGTAAGTATTCCTGCCTCCAGGGCAGTGGCCGCATTGTTGGCTTCAGGATAAAACCACCAATGCGCATGAGCCAGCTGGAAGGCGATATAATAGGTTTGAAGGCAGGGTAAAGCCAACCCTCCCTCTACCATTGACAACTGTAGGGTATTTTTAGCAATTTTTAGCAATCCTAACTGTTCCCCCCCCTCCAGATAAAAGTGGTAAGGATTGAATCTATTTCCTTTATTAACATATACTGATGAATTACTCAGGATATACAGAAATCATGGTAAAAAGATAATTTTAAAAGATGTTTATCCTACCTAGTAATGTCAGAGGGAGATTGGTCCACGTCTTTAATGTGGTTCTCATTCTACCAATAAGAGGATCTAGGTTAATTTTGATATAGGAGAAGATTGGGTGTTGTATCATAACCCCCAAGTATCGAAAGGAGTTGACTATTTGTAGTGGGCAAGAGGGAGGTAACACTATCAATGTTGCCTGGTCTATCATAAATAAAAGAGATTTGTCCCAGTTAACCTGGAACCCAGAGAAGTGACCAAACCTCCGAATAATTTTCAGCAGGGCTGGGAGAGACGATTGGGGGTCCGACAGGTAAATCAACATGTCATCAGCTTAAAGAGAAACCTTTTCTTCCAGATCCCCAATCGTTAGTCCCACAACCTCTCACTGGATCTTATCAGCTCCGCCAGAGGCTCTATCGCAAACGCGAACAGCAGCGACACTGGACATCCCTGTCTGGTGCCTCTCTATCAGAAAGGGATCCGACACAGATGCGTTCACTCTCAATCTGGCGGTGGGCTTCAAATGGAGCAGCTGCACCCATCTGATCAAAGTGTTGCCAAAACCAAATTTTGCCAAGACTTCCAGCAGATATGGCCATTCGACCAAGTCGAATGCCTTGTGTGCATCTAAGGCCAAGACGGCTCGAGATCCCACATCTTCATGATTAGCTTGCAGATTAGTAAAAAGTCTGTCCAAATTGATGGAGGTCTATCGCCCAGAGATGAACCCAGTCTGGTACGCACCAATAACAGTAGTATTGACTGTCTTCAGTCGCCGGGCGAGCACCTTGGCCAGAATCTTGACATCTGAATTAATGAGCGAGATACGATTCACAGAGTAGGTGGTCCTTATGGGGTTTGGGAATGAGGACAATCAGTGCCTCTGGACAGAGGGTGGCAGCTGTCCCATCTTTATAGCAAAATTATATACCCTAATAAGGTGAGGTATTAGTACATCTTTGAAATACATATACCACTCGATGGGAAATCCATCCAATCCTGGAGTTTTATTTCGGGCAAAGGACTGTATGGCCTCCCCAATTTCTTCAGGCGTCAGAGGAGCATCAAGGAGTGAAGCTTGATGGTCCTGAAGTTTTGGTAGCGAGATATCAGATAGATAGTCATCCAATTGCACTATCGTGTTATGAGCTCTAGTAGCATATAATGAAGAATTATACGTGACAAATGTATCCATTACCTCTTTGGTTTGTTCTACCACTACTTCCTCTGAGTTCCTAATTCTTGGGATGCTGCATGGCTGATAGTCAGGCCTGGAGAGATAAGCCAGTAAGCGACTGTTTTTGTCACCAAACTCAAAGAGTCGCTGGTTCTGGTACAGCAACTTCTGGGTGCGCTCCAAGAGTACCAAGTCTAATTCTCTGGCCCTGTGCTTCCAGGCAGTGTGTGTCTCAGGGGTGGGAGTCGCAGAATAAGCAGCCTCCGTCTCCCTAAGACCCCCCCTCCGCATCCACCAGTCTGGATTGAGATGCCTTGCAGGCCTGCCCAATTGCTGCAAAAACCACCGGGACGGAGGCACTCTGCCTGTTTAAAATCCTACTGGATAACTTTTTGGCCACACTCTGGTCCACAACAGCCCGATTAGCCAGCCACAGAGGGCTTAGCCGCCACACCCGATAGGAGGAGGGGGACCCCAGGGCAAGGTCCACCAGCAAAGGGGAATGATCAGACACGGCCCTAGGGAGGTATTTAACCTCAGTCACCATAGTGAACAAATACGACAAAACCAGACGACATAGATCATCACGAGACAAAGTACCGTGTGATTCAGACTGACACGAATACTCTCTCCCATCCCAAGGGTGTGGGGGGCAGTGTAGAGCAGTGGAACCTATCAATGGAGTTATCAAGTACCGTATTATAGTCACCCACTATCAATAAAGGGCCCTCTGCTATTGCCAATATGGAACTCATCACCCGTTCAAAGAATAGTTTAGTGAAGGATGGCGGAGCATATAGACTAGTCACCGTTTAGGACTTCCCAAGGAGTTCAAGCACAGCAAATACCAAACAACAGATCTAGTTTGATATCTTTAATACTGATGGGTGCTGATTTAGCTATGAGGATAGATGTGCCCCTGGCATATGTGGAGTATGTGGAATGAATAGCGTATACAATTTTTGCTCTTTTAAAGGGCCATGACCCTAGAGCCATGGAGGTGGGTTTCCTGGAGAAGGATCACATGCAGATTATGTCTCGCCGGATATTCAAACATTAGTGATCGTTTCACTTCAGAGTTAAGCCCCCGAACATTCCATGATACTAAGCGTAGTCTAGACATAAGTAAGCATATAGTATGACTAGTGAAGCCCAGTTCTCATAGCCTGCTGGAAGCAGCCATAGCACAGAGTCCAGTGTGCCATGAGAAGTGCATGAGAGTGTAAGCGAATCAAACATGTGAGACAATAGTATGCCAGTTGGAGACATCTGTTGTATACCAGATAGGTCGGCTAGACTATTAGATATATGGACACATAATGGTGGATACCAACATTGCAAAAAAAAAACAAAAGAAACAACAAGAAAAAGTCCCCCAACATCCCAACCCGCCCTAGCCCTCCCGGCTCCCAAACCTAAACAAATGAGAGCTTTGTTCCCAAAACCAAAACTGCAAGGCAGGGGGGCCATGATACAAACCCCCAACCAACAAACCCTGAGGAGCGTGTAAAGGTCCTTAGCCGTGGGCTTCCGTATCCGCATGAGACAAAGATGTGTAGTATCCCTGAGTCTGGAAAAGACAGTTGCAAAAATAACAACAGGAGAGAATAAGAGAAAACAGGAACATAGTGATCACAGTCATCCAGGATAAGCGATGGGTACGCAGTCTACAGCATAGGATTGGAGTTTGATACCTCATAGCAACTGAATAGAAGGGAACAAGGAGATCATAAGAACTGAGGCATCCTGGCCTTCTCCCACCCCTCTCTTCCCCTTCCCTTAGCCTCATTCAGGTGGAGGCGGTGTATACCAGAGGTATCACAATATGAAGAAAAGAGAAAAATCTTCAGTGAGGCGGGGACCTCCGGTTTTGGTTCCTGCATTCTGGATGTCCCAGGGTGTCCACCCAGTGGGACGCCTACTTGGTATCCTTGAAGAAGTAGGCCTTGCCCTGGTAAATGATCCGTAATCGTGCAGGATACAGCATGCCATAAGATAGATGGAGCTCCCTTAACCTGCGTTTGATGGTCAGAAAGGTAGCCCTTTGCTTTTGTGTTGCTACCGATAAGTCAGGAAAGATAGTAATTCCACTACCATTAAAGGAGATTCTGCCCTTTTCCCAGGCAGCTTGGAGAACTGCTTCCCTGTCCCTGAAGTGTAGCAATTTATCAATCATGGGCTGTGGCGGGGCCCAGGTGGCAGGAGCACAGGGGACTCTATGCGCTTGTTCAATAGTGCATAGTGGTGAGAAGGTAGAGGCACCAAACGTGGTGGTCAGCCATCTTTCCATAAATACCTCCAGAGTTTTTCCCTCGGAACCTTCTGGGAACCCAGGAAGCGCAAACTATTTCTCCGTAAGCGGTCCTCCATGTCAGTGAGCTTGTCAGTAGTATAGTCATGGGCCTGACGCAGCTCCCTAACAGAGACCTGCAATGGACGCGTCTCATCTTCCAGTGTACCTATGCGTTGTTCAGCATTCGTCACTCTTAGTTGTGACGGAGGGTATGAACATCATGCTTCGGGAAGGACAAATCTGTCTTAATGGAGTCCCCTTGAGTAGTGAGAGAGGCATGACTATGCTGGATGGCCTCCATAATCTGAGCCAGGGATGGTTCTGCAGGGTCTGTGCCAGCATTGCCTGTACTGGGGATATCAGGGTCAGTGACCTCAGCAGGGGAGAACAGAAGAGGGTCCCCCCGGCTCAGAGCGGGGGGGGGGACATTGTGACTCACCCTTCCCTGAAAGGTGCTTCAACGCTGAGGATGAGAAAGACGGCTGACTATGTTTGCCTGCATTATTTTCAGGCTGCATCCATCAGCAGACAGCCTTGTTCTCCCAGAAGACTTCTAAGGCACAGAAGAATGCACATTCAGAAACCGGGCTTTGGCGCATAGATGTGTGCATGCGTGAAGGGGAGCGCAAACAGCAGCCGTCGCGCATCCTCATGGATTGGCACTTGCGCGCACCCGCGTGTGCCAGCAAGTGCACTAGCGCGCATCAACGTTGGCGCCAAACAATGTATTTAGGTCCAGCCAGTACCTGGCCCAGTGCTGCTTTGTCTTCAGCTCCTGAGTATCCAGTATCCTGTTAACCTGTAATCTGATTCCTGCTGTCTACCTGGCTCGTCTTGAAACCTCCCCTTGAACTCTGCCTGTACCGACCTCGGCTTGTCCAGTGACCAACCTTCTGTTTCCTCCCTGGTACCTGCACTGCTGATTTGGCTTGACCCGACTAGTTTACTGACTACGATCCTGCCTGCACCCAGTATCCAATTTGACCTGCCGTGTATGACCCTGCCTGCCTGAGCTCGCTACTTGCTGCTGTCATCTGCACCTGCTGCCACCTGCTGGTCTTCTGTTGAAGCTTTCCTGTGTCTTCTCCAGCACGATCGGGACCAGCCGCCCTGCTGCCCCCAAGGACTTTCTGGCACTCGTGCGACTCTACTTTGGCGCCTTCTGTTTGCTCTATCAGGGGCCCTAAGTCAGAGTGGTAAGGGAGGCCTTGCTCATCCATTCAGGCTCTTCTACCAGGTACGTGTTAGTACAAAGCAGCCATGACCGAGCCTGAACGAGCAACTTCCCCGGTGGAACAGCTGTGTCATCATCTCACTGCATTTACCCAGTCAAGAGTCTGCAAGAAGGCTACAGTCAGCTCGAAGAATGGATCCATGCACTTTCTCCGACACCTGCTTTAATAATGCAGTCAACTGAACCCCAGGTTCCTATTCCAGAAAAGTTTTCAGGCGATCGTGACAAGTACAGGTTTTCAGAATGCCTGTGTCCTTTACTTTTCGCTACAACCCCAGACCACTGTAGTGGGATTTGTGATCTCCCTCCTGCAGGGTGAGCCTCAGTCCTGGGCTCACCATCTACTGGAACCAGGTAACTCCTGTCTGTCAAACCTGACCTCTTTCTTTGCAACCATGGCTCAACTCTACAAGGACCCTCTGCGAACTGCCACGGCCGAGTCTGCTCTGCATGCCCTCCAGCAAGGCCACCAGCAACTGAGGACTATGTAACGGACTTTAGATGCTGGAGCGCGGATGTCGAATGGAATAGTGCTGCTCTCTGTTACCAATTTCGTAAAGGATGAGCTGGCTCATGTTGGAGTACCTGAATCCTTAGAAGCACTTATTGACCTGACAATTCAAATTGACAGATGCTTGAGAGAACGCAGTGCCGAGAGGTCAGCTGGACGATTCCAGCCTTTAGGGTTGATACCACAAGAAGCTGGTCCACCTAGCCCAGCTCAACCCAGCAGGTCCCATTCATCCCTCTCTCCAAAGGAACACCTGTACCGCCAACAGAATCACTTGTGTCTGTACTGTGGGAAGGATGGCCATTATGTGAGATCCTGTCCTGCCAAGATTCGAAGATGCCTGGCTTTCTTCCCCGCCAGCCAGTCATCTCTGCCTCCCAAATCTTCTCACCTGGCCGTACCGATTTCACTACAACTTCCAGAGAGTTATCCAAGTACCTGCTATTGTGGATTCAGGGGCTTGCAGTTGCTTCATTGATTTGACTTTTGCTCTTCAAAAGATTCCCCTGCAGCCCAAAGCTCATGGACTCTCTATCCACCTGGCAGATGGGTCGCATATTAAATCTGGTCCTGTTACCCAAGAAACTGTTCCATTACCTGCTATCATTTCCAGTAACCACAGAGAACTGTTACGCCTGGATGCCATAGCTTCACCTCTGTTCCCTATCATTTTGGGTAAGCCATGGCTCCAGGCGCATAATCCCTGCATTCGTTGGGATACCGGAAAGATCGAGTTTTCCTCCCTCTACTGCCAGCAATATTGCTTCTCCAAGCCATTCTGTCATCCATCTCCTCTGCTGTGTATGGACTCAGATGATGAAATTCGTTCTTCTATTCCTGCACCCTACCAAGACTTTGCCGATGTTTTCAGTAAGAAGGGAGCTGAGACTCTCCCTCCACATAGGCCACACGACTGCCCCATCGAGCCCCCTGGGGCCGAGATACCTTTCAGGCGAATTTTTCCCTTGACTGAACCTGAGCTTGCTGCCTCGAAAGACTATATTGATGACAGCCTGAGAAAGGGGTTTATCCGTCCCTCCATGTCCCCAGCCGGAGCTGGAATTTTCTTAGTTGAGAAAAAAGATTTTTCCCTTCGCCCATGTGTGGATTACCGGGACCTAAATAAAATCACGATTAAAAATCGATATCCCTTGCCTCTAGTACCAGAGCTGTTTCAGAGACTTCGTTCTGCTGTCATCTTCACAAAATTAGACTTGTGAGGGGCATATAACTTGGTACATATTCGTGAAGGTGACGAATGGAAGACAGCCTTTCGTACCCGGTTTGGACATTTTGAATATTTAGTGATGTCCTTTGGGCTTTGTAACGCCCCAGCAACATTCCAGCACTTTATTAATGATGTCTTCCGGGACTATTTAGACTTATTTGTTATTGTGTATTTAGACGATATCTTGATTTTCTCCTCTTCTTTAGAAGCTCATCGAGAACACATCAGAAAGGTCCTGGCCCGACTCAGACAGCACGGCTATGCAAAAGTAGAGAAGTGCGAGTTTGAATGCCAAAGTATCCAGTTCCTGGGCCTTGTCCTCTCCACAGGCGGCATTAAGATGGATCTCCAGAAGGTTTCTGCCATCCTGGATTGGCCAGCTCCTATGGACAAGAAAGGGGTGCAACAGTTTGTAGGATTCGCAAACTTCTATAGGAAGTTTATCAAAGGGTTTTCTGCAATAATTTCTTCCATAACTCAACTGGCAAGACAATCCCAATGATTCCAGTGGTCTTCTGAGGCGCAAACCGCATTTGAGACCCTGAAGGGTCTTTTCAGAGCTGCACCTATATTACGGAATCCAGACCCTGCTCTGCCGTTCGTCCTAGAGGTAGACGCCTCAGAGACGGCAGTAGGGGCAGTTCTGTCTCAACGCCAAGGGGCCAAGTCCTTACTGCACCCTGTGGCATTCTTTTCTCGCAAGTTGTCCCCGGCAGAAAAGAACTATGACGTGGGAGACCGTGAGCTTCTGGCAATTAAAGCTGCTCTCGAAGAGTGGAGATATCTGCTGGAAGGGGCAGCCCATCCGATCCTGATCTATACCAACCATCGGAACTTAGAGTATCTGCGAGTCGCAAAGCGGTTGAAACCCCCGGCAGGCCAGGTGGGCACTCTTCTTTACGAGATTCGTTTTTCACATCACCTACAGGCCAGGATCTAAGAGCCTGAGCCGGATCTAAGCTGGATACTCTGTCTCGGATGTTTGGCATGACAGAAGAACCAGCTCCTCCAGACACCATTCTTCCTCCCGGAAGTTTCCTTTTGCTACAGGAAGATTTCTTGTCACAGATTAGGCAAGCCTCTATTGATATTTTGCCGTCCCCTGGGATGATGCTACAAGCTAAAGATGGCTTTTTATGGTACAACAATAAAATCTTTGTGCCTGAAGGTTTGCGAGTCTCAGCCTTGGGTCTCTGCCATGACCATGCCCTTGCAGGACACTTTGGAGTCCACAAGACAGCTGAACTCTTACAGTGTACCTTTTGGTGGCCTTGTTTAAAAGAAGACTATTAGAGGTACATTGAAACCTGCCCTACCTACGCCAGAAATAAGTTTAGCAGGACAAAATCCTGGGGGTTGTTGAGACCCTTACCAGTTCCGGATAGACCCTGGCAAATTATTTCAATGGATTTTATCGTCGAACTTCCTCCCTCCGAAGGTTACTCTACCATCTTTGTAGTCATAGATCGGTTGTCAAAGATGGCGCATTTCCTACCCATGAAGGGTACCCCATCAACTTCTGAGACAGCGCAGGTCTTCATTAAAGAGATTGTGAGACTGCATGGACTTCCTGCCACTGTACTTTGGCGCCTTCTGTTTGCTCTATCAGTGGCCCTAAGTCAGAGTGGTAAGGGAGACCTTGCTCATCCATTCAGTCTCCTCTACCAGGTAAGCGTTAAGTATGCTGTCCAGCGCCATCTTGCCTCTATCCGCATGGTGGCAATGGCGGAGTGAATTCCGGGGCTTCCTCCATCGGTAGTCCATATTTGACCATCTCCTGGTGGGCACAAGGCTCCCGGGAGGCTGTGGGGACAGATGGGACACCTGGAGAGCGAACGGGTCGGCAGGATTGAAGCAGGATGTGTGCAGCACGGAAGGAGCTCTGGCTATTCACATCCTCACATCCCGGTCGCTGGCCACGCCAAATGCTCTAAACTTAGTTCGGTCTGCAGTGAATCTTTCAGGGGCTGGTACTCATGGCTCAGGGGATAACATTACCACTGCAGGAACCCACAGGAAGGAAGCTAGGATTGGCTGATAGCAGGTAGATGAGACAGCAGACAGGCTGGCAGGGCTTGGCTGATGACAGACTGTGGATACACAACAGGAAGCAGGAGCCTGAAGATGCTGCACTAGACTGAAGGGGCTGTAGCAGGCTGGAGGAGCTGGAAGTGGGGTCAGGCGAGCCGGGTCAGTAACGGGCGTGCAGATCAGGCGTAAACGGCAGGCAGTAGAGTAGTCGGGTCACAGGCAGAGTTGGTGTCACATACCTGACGGGTGAGCCTGACGTACAGCAGGAAGGCCGACAGGGTCTGTACTCACTGAGCCAGCTGCTTGTAACCATCCTGCAGGGATTGGACAGCTTGGGTCATGGCTGCAAAGTGCATGGCAAATGTCATCTCTGGAGGCTGACTTCCCACTTGCAGGCTCAGACATGGCTATCTGATAATGTCACGTACCTGACGGGTGAGCCTAAAGTGCAGCAGGAAGACTTCGCGTACAACCCAGGCCGAGGGACTACCAATGTTATGAACAGTGGCCACAGGAGCCGAGTGGTGTAAGAGTGCCTGGATCGTCTCTTGTGCAGCTGATGACCTCCCAGAGCAGACCAGCAGGTAACAGCAGGTGTAGTCAGCTCAGCAGACAGGAAACAGGAAGCTGGTAGAGGAAGAGCTGTGGGGAAACTGGATGCGTGGTCAGACAAGCTGGTAATAGATGATCAAGCAGACAAACGACAGACAGAGAATCGTCAGGATACAGGCAAAGGTTCGGCAACAGGATATCAGCGTGGTTACAAGCCAAGCCGGAGAAGGATAACAGAGATCAATCGTAGTCAAACAAGCCGGGTCAAACACAGGAAACAGATCAGATCTCGGGAACAGTCTCTGTGCAGCGGAGGTGCTTAACCACTTGACCACTGGGCACTTTACCCCCTTCCTAACCAGACCAATTTTCAGCTTTCGGTGCTCTCACATTTTGAATGACAATTACTCAGTCATGCAACACTGTACCCATATGAAATTTTCATCCTTTTTTTCACACAAATAGAGCTTTCTTTTGGTGGTATTTGATTACCTCTGGGTTTTTTATTTTCTGTGCTATAAATGAAAAAAGACCGAAAATTTTGTAAAAAAATGAATTTTTCTTCATTTCTATTATAAAATTTTGCAAATAAGTTATTTTTCTAAATAAATTTGGGCCAAAATTTATACTGCTACATATCTTTGGTAAAAATAACCCAAATTAGTAGATATTATTTAGTCTGTGTGAAAGTTATAGAGTCTACAAGCTATGGTGCCAATCACTGAAAATTGATCACATCTGATCACACCTGATGTACTGAGGCCTATCTCATTTCTTGAGACGCTAACAAACCAGAAAAGTACAAATACCCACAAAATGACCCCTTTTTGGAAAGTAGACATTCCAAGGTATTTAGTAAGAGGCATGGTGAGTTTTTTGAAGTTGTCATTTTTTCCCACAATTCTTAGCAAAATTACGATTTTTTTTTTTTTTTTCACACCAAATTGTCAATATAACAGGTTATTTCTTTTACATGGCATGTACATTCCACAAATGACACCCCAAAATATATTCTACTACTCCTCCTGAGTATTGTGATACCACATGTGTGAGACTTTTACACAGCCTGGCCACATACAGAGGCCCGACATTGAAGTAGCACATTCAGGCGTTCTAGGAGCATAAATTACATATCTAATCTCTCAACCACCTATTACACTTTTGAAGGCCCTGGAGCACCAGGACAATGGAAACGCCCACAAAATGACCCCATTTTGGAAAGCAAACACCCCAACGTATAATCTATGAGGCATAATGAGTCTTTTGAACAGTTCATTTTTTTCCAGAAGTTTTTGGAAAATGTGGAAAAAAAATGAAAACGCTTTTTTTTTTTTACACAAAGTTGTCCATTTCTAAGATATTTCCAACACATAGCATGTACATAGCAAAAATGACACCCCAAAATATATTCTGCTACTCCTCCTGAGTATGGTGATACCACATGTGTGAGACTTTACACAGCCTGGCCACATACAGAGGCCCGACATTGAAGTAGCACATTCAGGCGTTCTAGGAGCATAAATTACATATCTAATCTCTCAACCACCTATTACACTTTTGAAGGCCCTGGAGCACCAGGACAATGGAAACGCCCAAAAAATGACCCCATTTTGGAAAGCAAACACCCCAACGTATAATCTATGAGGCATAATGAGTCTTTTGAACAGTTCATTTTTTTCCAGAAGTTTTTGGAAAATGTGGAAAAAAAATGAAAACTTTTTTTTTTTACACAAAGTTGTCCATTTCTAAGATATTTCCAACACATAGCATGTACATAGCAAAAATGACACCCCAAAATATATTCTGCTACTCCTCCTGAGTATGGCGATACCACATGTGTGAGACTTTTACACAGCCTGGCCATACACAGAGGCCCAACATTGAAGTAGCACATTCAGGCGTTCTAGGAGCATAAATTACACATCTAATTTCCTTACAATCTATCACAATTTTGAAGGCCCTTCATATTCCTAACAAATAGCATGAACATACCAAGAATTACACCCCAAAATACATTCTTCTGAGCAAAGGGTAAACAAAAGATTACCTGTGATTTTAGTAGTGCAGTTGTCACAGGAGGAGAGCCCTGATCCAGGCAGCAGGCAGGGACGTGGTCAGCGACAGTGAATGGAATTGTCCAAGGCAGCAGGCAGGAATATTGTCCATAGTCAGTACAGGCAGGGATACTGTCCATATACAGTCCAGGGTCAGTGCAAGTAGAGACATTGCCAGCAGTGCCAACATATTAGTCCTGGTAGTAAGCAGGAACATGGTCCAAGTAGCAGGCCAGGAAAGAATGGGGACAGGGGTAGAGGCTTCTCCCACCCAAATCTCTTTGAAGCCTCCGAGTCTCCAGACCCTAATCAGGAATGAGAAAACTAAAAAATTAGGTTTCTTCATCCGGAAAAACAATTCTGGAGCCCCTCACATATGTGAGACCCCTGTGTTCCCACTAGCATAGCAGGGTAAAAGATCAATCCAAGAGGCAGGCAAAAAACGTGGTCAAACAGTCCAGGGTCAGTTCCAGAGCAGGCAGAGGTAGGTACAGTTCAGCATTAGGCAGAAGCGTGGTCATGTAACAGGCCAGGGTCAGTTCCAGAGCAGGCAGAGGTAGGTACAGTTTAGCGTTAAACAGAAGCGTGGTCGTTTAGCAGGCCAGGGTCAGTTCCGGAGAAGGCAGAGGTAGGTACAGTTCAGCATTAGGCAGAAGCGTTGTCGTTTAGCAAGCCAGGGTCAGTTCCGGAGAAGGCAGGGGTATGTACAGTGTCATGAAGGGGTGTGGCGGTAAATGACAATTACGTTTACCATACTTCCCTAATAATGTAGAGAAGTATGGTAACGGCGGAAACATTCATCAATACAAAGGCCTGGTTGGGAAGGACAATCAGGACAATAATACACGGTGTCTCTTCTAGTTCCTCCTTTGGTGCACACCCGGCATTTCTTCTGACGTTTCCGGCCTGTTTCATGATGGGGGAGTCTTTTAGGAAAGTGACGTTCATGGAGTCTGCTCACTGAATCCGAGCGAATGCTTTCTGGTGCGCCTTCCGGGTACAAAAGGGTGGTGATAATTTCTTCTTGGTACTGAAGAAAAGATAAGGGGCTCTCTGTAGATTTACGGTAAATAACAAAACTATTGTAAATGGCCAAACTGAAAAGATATATAGAGACTTTTTTATACCAAAAGCGGCTTTTTCTTGTGGGAAGGTAGGGTTCGATCATCTGATCATTGAAGTCGACACCCCCCATAAACAAATTATAGTCATGGACACATTTTGGTTTCTGGATTGGGCCGTTTCTTCGATGGATTTCCACATAGGTGTCGTTGTGGATAGTTGTGAACATGTGGACGTTTCGTCTGTCCCTCCACCTGAGAGCCAATATCTCTTCATTCCGTAAAGACGCCATCTCCCCTTGTCGTAGTCTTTCAGTAATGAGTCTTTGCGGGAATCCCTTCCTATTGGCTCGCACTGTACCACACGCTGGAGTGTCCTTGCGGTAAAGATTGCGGAAGAGGGGCAAGCTTGTATAGTAGTTATCCACATAAAGGTGGTAACCCTTTCCAAGGAGTGGATATACAAGCTCCCAAACAACCTTTCCGCTGACTCCTATGTACTCCGGACATTCAGGGGGATGCAGTTGGGTGTCCTTCCCTTCGTACACCCGGAAGGCGTAGATATACCCCGTTTCTCGGTCACATAGCTTGTAGAGCTTAACCCCATATCGGGCCCTTTTGCTGGGCATATACTGCTTGAACCCAAGCCTACCTGTGAAGTGGACCAATGACTCATCCACGGAGATATTTTGGTCGGGGATGAATAACTGGGGAAATTTCTCGGAGAAAAAATTTAGAAGTGGCCGAATTTTAAATAATTTGTCATGTGATGGGTCATTTCGGGGAGGGCACTGGGTGTTGTCATTGTAATGGAGGAAACGCATTATCATGAGGTATCTTGATCTTCGCATAATGGATGAATACATTGGCATGTGGTGGATGGGCTTGGTGGACCAATAGGAGTATAATTCATTTTTTTTTGTGAGTCCCATATTAAATGTTAGACCTAAAAATAATTTAAATTCCTCCACTGTCAATGGTCTCCACTCATGGGGACGGGCATAACTTGAATCAGGGTTGCTTGTAATAAATTGTTGTGCATAGAGGTTGCACTGGGCCACGATGGAGGATAATAGGTCTTGGGTAAAAATTAAATTAAAAAAATCAATAGGGGCAAAATTCTCTGTGTTCACCTGAACACAGTGGGCGGTGAAAGGGGGGGTGTTTGCTGCTCTTGAATTAGCGGGAAGCCACAGAGGGTTTTCAAGGGCATAGGGAAGGCCAGCATGGGTCCTAACGCTTTGGGGCCGAGATGACACCCCGCTAGTTCTTGGCCTTTGCTGCAGTGGTATTTCATTACTTCTGGATGGCACTGTGCTAATGGTGGGTGGCACTGAGCTTCTAGTTGATGCCACTGCATTTCTGGTGGATGGCACGGAGCTGCTGGTTGATGCCACAGCACTACTTGTGGTAACCTGCTCCTCCATGCCAGAGCGCCTTCGTTTGATGGGCACACTTTGCTCTTCCTCCGATTCTGTATCAGACCCACTGCTTACAACGGGTTCATATTCTGAACCAGAATCAGACACAGACTCAGAGAGCTCCCCGCTGCTCTTGTCAGTCAAGGCAAGCAGTTGGTATGCCTCCTCAGCGGAAAAAACTTTTTTTGCCATACTGGTGACTGTGGTGACAAACTGCTGTGGTAGGGACACTTGGACAGATATGGCTGCACTGATGGGTGCTGATGAGGCTGGTCTAATGAGGCTGCACTGCTGGGTGCTGAAAAGGCTGCACTGCTGGGTTCTGATGAGGGTGCACTGCTGGGTACTGATGAGGGTGCACTGCTGGCTACTGATGAGGGTGCACTGCTGGCTACTGATGAGGGTGCACTGCTGGCTACTGATGAGGGTGCACTGCTGGCTACTGATAAAGTTGCACTGATGAACACTAATGCACCACACTGAGGATGCACTGATTATTTGGCACTGATGTGCACTGATAAGGTAGCACTGATGAGCACTCACTTATGGGCACTAATATGCACTATTGGGTACTGTAGTGGCACCGATGAGCACTAGTGGCACTGATGAGCGATGTAGTGGCGCAGATGAGCGCTGTAGTGGTGCAGATTAGCACTCTAGTGACGCTGATTTGGCACAAATGCGCACTGTATTGGCAATAATGTGGCACTTATAAGCACTGTAGTGGCCTGGTGTAGCACTGATGGAGCACTGGCGTGGCACTGATGGAGCACTGGCGTGGCATTGATGGAGCACTGGCGTGGCACTGATGGAGCTCTGACGTGACACTGATGGAGCACTGACGTGACACTCTAGTGGCACTGGTGGGCACTGGTGGCACCAATGGGCACTGTAGTGGCACAGGTGGCACCGATGTGGCACTGGTGGCACAGATGAGCACTGTAGTGGCACTGGGCACTGGTGTGGCACTAACGGAGCACTGACGTGGCACTGGCAGCACAGATGGGCACTGAAGTGGCAGAGGTGGCACTGATGGGCACTGGTGGCACAGATGTGGCACTGATGAGCTATAGTGGCACTGATGGCACAGATGAGCACTTTAGTGGCACTGATGAACACTTTAGTGGCACTGATGGGTACTTTAGTGGCACTGATGGGTACTGTGGTGGCACTGGTGGCACAGATGGGTACTGTAGTGGCACTGATGGGTAGTGTAGTGGCACTGGTGGCACAGATGGGCACTGTAGTGGCACTGATGGACACTTTAGTGGCACTGATGGGTAGTGAAGTGGCACTGATGGCACTCTGGGGCACAGATTAGCAGTGTAGTGGCACTTGTATGGCACTGTATGGCACTGCTGGGCACTGCTGTACCTTTCACTCACGGTTTTTTGATCGATCTCTCTTCTCTCCTCTCACGCTGTATCGGTGTGAGGAGAGAAGAGAGCTGGGACCTTTGCCTGACCCCAGTTTGTTTACATTGTGATCGCTCCCTCATTGGAGGGAGCGATCACGTGGTAAAGGGCCGCTGTCATTGGCCCTTTACCGCGATCCGTGTTGCGCCGGGTCCCGTGAACCCGGCGAGCACGGACACTTCAGTGCGCGCGCCCCACAGGGGGCGCGCAGAGCGAGAGTTCCGGAGGACGTCCATGGACGTCCGCCCAGAACAAGCTGACCGCGCTGTAGCCGTCTTTCGGCTATGGCCCGGTCGGCATGTGGTTAAATAAGGCAGTTTGGCATCAATCACTGAAATCAGTCTGTACTAGTGTTAACCCTTAAGTGACCCCTGCACTGGGTGGCAGATCAATGACCCCCCCCCCTTACTGGCAACCTCTGGATGCCCAACAGGTTTCTCTTCTGTTGGGGACTGTGGGAAAAAAAGGCATTAACCAAGTCTCTGGCATGCACATCCTGCTCAGCCTCCCAAGAGTTCTCCTCTGGGCCATAACCCTTCCACTTAAAGAGGTACTGTACCCGATTTCTTCTCCACCTACAGTCCACGATGGCTTCCACCTTGTACAACTCTTCACCATTGATGGTCAGAGGTTCTGGTGGTCTGGAGACTCTGTCTGGGAAGGAATCAGGCACTTTAAAAGGGAGACATGGAAAACAGGATGGATCTTGAGAGACTCAGGTAATTATAGTTCATAAGAGACATCATTCAGTTTCCTTTTCACTGGGAATGGTCCCACAAATTCTGGTGCCGGCTTTTTGGAGGGACATGCCAACTTAAGATTTTTGGTTGCCAGCTATACCTGGTCTCCATGGTGGAGGGTCAGTTCTTCCCTTCCCTTCCTGCCATAGGCCTTCTTGTTCGCTGCCAGCGCTTTGGTGATTGTTTCCTGTAGCAACTTATTGTTGCGAAGAAACTCCACTGTGTCTTGAGCAGCAGGGACTGCAGCATCTGGAATAAGGTCAGGCAGAAACGAAGGGTGGAAACCATAATGTCAGGTCACCTGAGACCAGGTGACATATGCACCTTGTCTGGAGTGCACCGCAAGGAAGTGGACCCTACGGCTGACTGCTGCGGATGGAGCCCTGGGTGGTTCAGGAAAGCAGATACTCTGGAGCACCAACACAGATCACACTGGGAGCTAGAGCATGGGTTTTCCCAGGGTGCGGAATCTAAGAGTCAGTGGGTGCTCACTAGGGCCCCTGATGGTGGAGATGGACTTTGCTGCAGTCTGGCCCCAGGGTCTCCCAGCTCACATTTACAGTGGACTACTGGAGGATAGAAAGGAAGCAGCCTGGAACAACAAGGATAGTCAAGAGATAAGCCAAAAGGTCAGGGCAACAAGCAGATAGGGATAGTCAAAAAACTCGCCAAAAGGTCAGCCATGCTTTGAGGAGAGATTACTTAAGTAGCCAGGTGAGAGTGGCTGACCTCTAAAACTGAACACATGGAGAGGTAAGCTGACAGACAAACATTACTGCATAACCATGACACATGATTAGAAAAGAAGGGAGACTGACCTATGGCGGAGTGGCTGGCATTCTTGTATGCAAATTCCGCCA
The DNA here is from genome assembly GCF_042186555.1 of Aquarana catesbeiana. NCBI lineage: Eukaryota > Metazoa > Chordata > Amphibia > Anura > Ranidae > Aquarana > Aquarana catesbeiana. The sequence continues at coordinate 121,192,545 of NC_133334.1, forward strand.
GTGGCAGCAGCGATACCCAGTCATCTTGAACAAAGGAGGTGAAGCAGCTGATATACTGCTCCAATGTCTGGTTGGTCCTCTCTGTCTGCCCATTGGTCTGAGGGTGGTAGGCAGAGGACAAGGATCTTTCAATTTTGAGGGCTTCACACAGGGCTTTCCAGAAGCGGGACGTGAACTGGACCCCTTGGTCAGAAACTATGTTCGTGAGGACCCCATGAAGCCTCACTATTTCCCTGATGAATACATGGGCTGTCTCCATGGAGGGGTACCCTTCAGTGGCAAAAAAAATGGGACATCTTGGTTAAGCGGTTGACGACCACAAAGATGGCTATGCATCCATCTGATAGTGGAATTTCCACAATAAACTCTATGGCGATCCTACTCCATGGCCTGTCAGGGACCGGTAATGATTGGAGGAGACCCCAGGCTTGGCTTTGGTATTCTTGCTTCGGGTGCATATTACACAGGAATTCACATACCTTTTGCAGGTGTCTTCCAAGTCCAGCCACTAGAATGTGCGCCTCAGGAGCCCAAGTGTCTTGTGTATCCTGAAATGACCTGCAAGGGGGTGATCATGGCAGAGACCCAGAATGGTTAAGCGTACATTTTCAGGCACAAATACCTTGTCTTTTTTCCGGAGCAGTCCTTCCCGAAGCATCAACGTGACCCCTGGAGGGCTGGGAGCACCCTCCAAAGCCTGCTTCATCCGTGAAAGAAGGTCAGTCTGTAAAAGTAAGAAATTACCTTCTGAGAGGATGGTATCTGATACAGGTGGCTCCCTTGGGTCATCAAACATACGAGGCAGCGCTTCCGGTTTCACATTTTTCAAACCTGGTCGATAGGTAATGTGAAACACAAATCGGGAGAAGAACTGGGCCCAGCGCGCTTGGCATGGCTTCAAACGCTTAGCAGTACTGAGATACTCTAAGTTCTTGTGGTCTGTATAGATCAGTATGGGAAGCGCTGCTTCTTTGAGAAGGTATCTCCATTCCTGCAGTGCTGCTTTCATGGCTAGCAGTTCCTGATCTCCAACGTCGTAGTTCCTTTCCGCTGGGGAAAGCTTGCGGGAAAAGAAGGCCACAGGGTGTAATAGATCCTTGGCGTAGGGAGATGACTGCTCCAATGGCCACCTCGGATGAGTCTACCTCCAACACATACGGCAGGGATGGATCAGGGTGACTGAGGACCGGTGCCGAAGTAAACAGTTTTTTTAAGGTGTCAAAGGCAGCCTGTGTCTCGGTTGTCCACTGGAAGCAGAGGTTCTGTTTAGTCACACGTGTGATGGGGGTAATGATAGCAGAAAAGCCTCGGATGAACCTCCTATAAAAATTAGTGAATCCCACAAAACATTGTACCCCCTTTTTGTCAGTCGGTGCGGGCCAGTCCAGAATGGCTGAAACTTTGTGGGAATCCATTTTGATGCCTTCGGGCGAGATCACCAACCCCAGGAACTGGATACTGCGCTGTTCAAATTCACACTTCTCACCCTTGGCATACAGCCCATGTTGGCGAAGCTGACCCAGCACCTTCCTGACGTGATCCTGATGGGCATCTAGGTAAACAGAAAAAAAAAAAAAAATTGAGATATTGTCCAGATACACAATCATAAAGCTATCCAGGAAATCTCTGAAAATTTCATTAACTAGGTGCTGGAAGGTCGCTGGGGCATTGCAGAGGCCAAAGGGCATCACTAGGTACTCAAAGTGGCCGAACCTAGTGTGAAAGGCCATCTTCCGCTCATCCCCCTGGTGGATGCAGACCAGGTTGTAGGCCCCCCCGTAGATCCAGCTTAGTGAACACAACAGCTGACCTCAGTTTCTGGAACAGATCAGGTACCAGGGGGAGATGGTATCAATTTTTAACAGTTATTTTGTTTAAGTCCCGAGAGTCCATACAGCGACATAGGGAATGATCCTTCTTCTCAACAAAGAAGATGCCCGCACCTACTGGGGAGGTAGAAGGTTGGATGAAACCCCTTCTTGAGGTTCTCCTGGATGTAGTCTTTTAATACCTCTTGTTCTCGCTCGGTGAGGGGGTAGATCCTGCCAAAAGGGATTTCTGCTCCAGGAAGTAGTTTAATGGGGCAGTCATACGGCCAATGCAGGGGAAGAGCATCAGTCCCTTGTTTGCTAAACACATCCAAGAAATCGTGGTAGTGTTTGGGCACAGTTTGTCGCACCTCAGGTTCAGAGTCCATGGAAAACAATGTGGAGGGCAGAGCTAGAGGCTCCGGTAGACACTGTTCCTGGCAGTAGGTGGAGTAAAACTGGATTCCCCCTGTGGCCCAGTAAATTTATAGGTTATGTGCCCATGGTAGGCGCAAAATAACAGGGAACAAAGGGGATGCAATGGCGTTGAGGCTGAGGTCAGTACAGAAAGAGGAAATGTCTCTTGAGTTACAGGGCTGGATTTGATGCATGACCCATCGGCCAAGTAGACAGAGAGCCCCCGTACCTTAGTCCTTAAGGGGATGCATTGCTGGGAAGCAAAAGTCAGGTCAATAAAGCAACTGAAAGCCCCAGAATGGTGGTGACTGGCACTTCCCTTTCTGGCAAATGAAATGAAATAGGGAGAGTGAGATGAGTGACACTGATAGAAGAAGGAATGTGGGTGACAGACGATATTATTCGACACTTACATGTCTTGGCTGGACAGGTGTGTACGTAGTGGCCAGTTCCCCCACAATAGAGACAGAAGTTGTTTTGCTGGCGGTATAGGCAGACTTCAGGAGACAGAGGAGGGCGTACTAGACCAAGCTGCATGGGCTCCGGAGGACTGGCAGAAACAGGCTGGACGGGAGTCGGATAGGTGGGAGTTGGGTTTCGAGGCATTACCCAAACTGGACGCTGCTGCTGGGCGGACCTCCCTGATCACCGCTCACGGAGCCGGCGGTTAATCTGGATGGCCAGTGTGATGAGGGCCACCAGGCCTCCATGTGCCAATTCATCCTTCAGGTTCTCAGAGAGTGCTAAACGAAACTGGTGTTGCAGTACTGCATCATTCCACTACATATCTGCACTCCACTCCAGTGCATGAAGTCCATTACATAGATCTCGGCCGTCCTGCGGCCTTGCTGGAGCGCATGAAATGCAGTCTCTGCTGTGGAGGTCCACAGTGTATCATCATAGAACCTTGCCATGGCGTCAAGGAAGGCGGTGCATCATTCCTCTCCAGCAGCTGGTGGGCCTAGGGGTTCACCCTGGAGCAGGTAAATGATAAATCCCACTTTAGTGGACTCCAAAGAAAAGGTTTGTGGCTGCAGGGTGAAGTACAATTGACATGCATTGCAGAAGGCACAAAACTCTCCCCGGTCCCCCGAGAACCTTTCTGGTGCTGGAACGCTAGGTTTAGGGGGTAGCATCATCACTGATGGTGCCGTAGTAGCAGTCCCAGTGGTAGAGGACGCAGCAGTGCTTGCTGTGGTGCGTACTGGTGCCGACAGGGTCTTTACTTGCTGATCCAGCTGCTTTTAACTCTATCCTGCAGCGATTGGACAGCTTGGGTCAGGGCTGCAAGGTGCTGGCAGATATCATCTCTGAAGGCTGACTTCCCACTTGCAGGCTCAGATATGGCTGTCTGATACTGTCACGTACCTGATGGGTGAGCCTAAAGTGCAGCAGGAAGGCCTCATGTACAACCCAGGCCCAGGGACTACCAATGTTGGCCACAGGAGCCGACTGGTGTAAGAGTGCCTGGATCGTCTCTTGTGCAGCTGATGACCTCCCAGCATAGACCAGCAGGTAACAGCAGGTGTAGTCCGCTCAGCAGACAGGAAACAGGAAGCTGGTAGATGAAGAGCTGTGGGGAAACTGGATGCGTGGTCAGTCAAGCCGGTAATTGGTGATCAAGCAGACACAAAACGGCAGACAGAGAATCGTCAGGATACAGGCAAAGGTTCAGCAACACGATATCAGCGTGGTTACAAGGCAAGCCGGGGGCAGGATAACAGAGATCAATCATAGTCAAACAAGCCGGGTCAAACACAGGAAACAGATCAGATCTTGGGAACAGGTAGACACAGGAACAGGTATGAGTGGCAGATCTAGACAGCAAAGTCTCTGTGCAGCTGAGGTGCTTAAATAAGGCAGTTTGGCACCAATCACTGAAATCAGTCTGCACCATTGTTAACCCTTAAGTGACCCCCGTGCTGGGTGGCAGATCCATGACAGTTGGCAACAGATGTAGGATCAAAGAGGAGCAGCAGGCAGAGACAGAATCCGGGGTGAAGCCAGGGGTCGGAGCAGGTAGCAGACAGGAATAGTCGGGAGCAAGCCGGGTCAGGATCAGAAGTCAAACACAGGAATCGGAAACATACCCAGAACGCTGTAGACCAAACTGCAATTAGCCAATACTGGAGCTTTGTTTTAAATAGGCCATTTGGCGCCAGTCTTGGTGACAGATGTGCGTACGTGCACTCACTTATGCACCCGTAACTGTGCTGATGCCTTTCCTGACAATTGATTTTAGTAGCACAATAGAGTTATTAAAGTTGTTGGGCCCTCTGCTAACTGCAAGGAGAACTTGTCTAATCCATTCAGAGTTTAAAAAAAGTCTTAGTAGTTGAAATCAATTATATATGAAAGTTGAACCATGTAGTTTGGAGTTACTCCCAGGTATGCATGCTCTTGTCCTAGTGTAGCGCTGGTAGATTTCTAATCTACCGCTTATAGGTAAATTTAATGGATCATCTGTGCTATACATTGTTCAGGTTTAATCTAAGGTTAGTTTAGCCTCTGTTCCAGCTTGGCTGTGTTGCGTGCAGTTCCACATTGCGCCTGTGGGTGTCGTCATCGTGGGTCAATGTTGAAAAGCAACAAGCTGAAGTGTATGAGTGCTCTTCTGTCCCAGAGATGGCTCGGCGGAGGTGGTCCTCCAGGTTGCATTCTGGGAGAGGGTATTTATGGGGCAGACGCCATGTTTCGGGGAGCTTTTTGCCTAGTGGCCCTTCTGGCCTAGAGGTATGTGTCAGTAAGTGCTATCTCGTAGCCCTCCGGCTTGGAGAGTTACACCGCTGCAGCCGGGTGGGTAGGCCGAGAAGTCTGTCTGGGGCCTGCTACTGCTGGGATGGTCCTGTGCTGTCTGTCCTGCGGGAAGAAGCCGGACAATTGAGAAGAATCCAGGGGAGGACCCGTCTTGGAAGGGACCATGCAGAGCGCTGGTGTGGAGAGGGGCCTGGTGACTCAATTGGAGGACGCATCCTAGATTGCCCTACCGCACAAGTACTGCCAGGTCGGCTTAAAGGTTCGGTACTGTGTTTGCTGTTCATCGATAACTACTACATCCTGTGGCAGAGGATCGTATGAGTTTGTCCCACCAAAGTCTGTGGCAGAGACTTTTTGTTCGTGCTGCGTTACGGCTGCTAGGTCAGTGAAAGAAACCTATCCGGGCAGGCAAAGATTTAATCCTAAGCTGAGGATACATTCATCCTAAAGATTTAAATTCCTTGACGCTACGCAAAGAAAAGGTATTTGAACCCTGCAACTCTCCTTCTACCTCTTTCCTGCTACTTCTTCCAGTTATCCCCCATTAAAGCATTGAAAAAGTACTTAAGTGACTGTTGCCTACACTGCCTCGCAGTAAACTCAACAGAGACCCCTAGACCCGGTGTTGGGGAAATTACAGGTAACAAGGTGACGGTAACAGCCCGCTTAAATTAGCAGCTCCACCGTGAGTTAGTGCTACACTAGTATATGTTTCATTGTTGGTGTTCATATTGATTAGATTAAGACTATGCAACAGTGGAGCCTGAATAAAATGTACAGCTTCCATCTATATTTTATAATGTGTGCTATCAAGGTCTCAGTTTATGAAGTAGATACAGGTTCTCTTTGATTACAGATAGGGCTGCATGTTATGCCTACACTTGCGGTTGGAGGACAGAAAAATGGAAAATTGTATACTCACCTTTCCATAATTTTCCTTTCCTGGTGCATCTTCATGGCAGCATACATATGGGGGGTTGTGACTCCGCCCCCACAACCTGATAGGACTGGTTAACTATAAATCAAAGACAGACCCAGCTCACAGCATTCTCTGTAACTCTCCCCATTTCGGTGGGTATCTGTATGCTGCCGTGAAGATGCACCAGGAAAAGAAAATTACGGAAAGGTGAGTATACAATTTTCCATTTTCCTGGTGCATCATGGCAGCATACATATGGGGACTAACTCTCCATATGGGAGGGTGCAAGAAAAATTTTGTAATCATCAGTAGCGCAAGTATGCACCATGAATTTTTCCAAATTTTACTGTCGCGAGCTGGGTTCACCTATAGAAAGTGTAATGAAGGTGTCCAGGGAGGACCATATTGCTGACTTGCAAATAACCTCAAGAAACACTCAGCGCTGAGCTGTCCACAGAGCTGGCACTGCCCTAGTTAAATGTGCTCTTAGGACCTCCAAAACAGGAAGGCCTTGTAAAGAGTAGGCTCTTTTAATTGTCTTAACAATCTAGGAGGTGACTGAACGTGTTGATGCTGACTGACCCTGCCTTAAGCCATGCTGGAACCAAGTACATATTTCAGCTTTCCTGAATGAAAGGGTAGCTGCCAAACAGGTCACCAGCATTAGCTCAACCTACAGGGGATGTGGTTCCCACTCAACCAAGAAACACGGGAATATGACTTCCTGGTTAAATTGAAAGGAGAAAGACACCCCATTGATAAAAGCAGTCTGGAGTTTTAGGGCTATTCTGTTCTGTCCGGGTATAATGTTAAGTGAGGCTCCTTGAGTGCAAAGCCTGCAGTTCTGTCATCCTTCTTCACAGAGGTTGTAGCAACCAGAAATACGGTTTTTAGGGTTTGCAGAGTATAGTCAATTCTGTAGGATAGAAATGAGTCTTTGATAGAAATGGGGACCATAAGCAAGTTCCACATAGGGAACAATGGTTTCCTGGGAGGCTTATAACTTCATGCAAGCCTTTTAAGAATTGCATCACTAAGGGTTAAGGACTCCTTAAACCCCTGGAAGTGCAGACAAAGGTGAACTTCGAGCTTTAAACATATTTGAACCTAGGCCCCTGTTCAACCCCAGTTGTAAGAACTGTGGAACCTTGGCTGGTTTAGGTGATAAAGGACTCCAGGCTTTTGCTGTGTGAGATCTGCATCATTTTCCCATATTCTTAGGTAAATCTTATTCATGAAGACCTCTTTTTTGACACAAGGTAGACACTACCTGCACTGAGCATACTTGACTTGGTAGCCACTGCCTCTCAACTTCCATGCCATCAAAACTAGTCTCTTGGAGCTGGATGGCAAAACTGTCCATGAGAGAGCGAATCCATCATCGCTGGAAGGGGCAGTGGTGATTCAATGCTTAAGAGTAGGAGAGAGAGAGACACTAGAGCCTCCTAAGCCAAAATGGTACATTTGCAATTATTGATACAGGAGGCTCCACTGACAGCCTAAGAATTCTACCCTTCCACTGCTGCCTAGGCACAGTACAAATCTTGCTCCTCTTGCTAAAAGGAGTGAATGACAGAAGTGCTTTGAACACTACTCGGTTCAAGAAATTCAATACTGTTCCTCATAAGCTTAACATCCCATGACCTTAAGCAGCCTGGTCTTTGAAATTAGTCCCCCAACCTTTCTAGCTGGGGTCTGATATGATAATGTTCCATCTGAGAAAATTATTGGTCAGTTACGAAGAGCCAAGCCAACCTGGCACTGTTCTGCTTGAAGAGACTTCACTCCCAAAGTATCCTTAGCTTTCTCTATCAGAGGATGGAAATTCCCTTGTGTAAGTTCTACTGAATTTTTCCCGTCGCTATTGCAGACAGTAAGACCTTTGTGAATGCCCTGGGAGAGATGTACAGACCGAAGGGGAGGAACTCAACTGGTAGAGAAATTGAGGATGAATTGGGACAAGTAGGTGTATGATAAACCTACAGGAGAATTCAGTCTCCCAGATTTATGAATAATATAATTGATTGGAGGTTTTCCATCTTGCACGACTAACTTCCTGTGCTGCTTGTCAATTTTTATTTTTTTTAACTTTAGCACTGGGCAGAGAATACTTGGTTTTCATTTTTTATTTTTGCTAGGAACAGAGGTGAACCGAATCCTCATCTCCCATGTGTAACTGGAACCTTCACGATTGCTTGTTTTTTTTTTTTTTCTATCCAACTACAAACTGGAACAGAATTTTTTTACTTTCCCATCAACTCTGGTAGCCTGGCTGACCGGAAGAGATTGAAAGGTGGACATCCCACCTGTCAATGTTATATGATCGGTATGCTCATTGAATTATGCCCCTGCATGGGTGAGTTTGTCATGTTATACTTTTTCAATAAAAATTATTGTACCAGAAAGGCGGACCTCCCTTAAACTTCTGCCAATGACACGCCAATATAGCTGATATGGCCCACTGATCCTGAAGGTTTTCCCTCCAGGTGTGTGCATAAAGCTTTGCACAGGCACCCCCTGGATTAGTGCACCCTTAAAAGGGACTTCTGCTGTTCTCCTAAGACAGGAGCCTTAGAGCTTTAAAGTGGAGGTCCACCCTGGAAAAAAAAAAAAAAAAAAAAAAAAAAAAAGCACCAAAAAATACCTAAAAACATGGCGGAAAAGAAAAAAAAATTTTTTTTTACTTACGTGAAATGGCTGTTGCTAGGCAGTCTTCCTAATCTGTCTCTACCTACACCGCGGTGATCTTCAGTCTTCTGCTCCCCGCGTTGTCTTCTGGGGAATGGGGCGCGGTGTGTTATGGGAACTGTGTGTGTCCCACAACACATCGCGTCCCATTCACAAAGCGCCGCTCGCGCATGCGCAATAGGAAACTGGCAGTGTAGCTGCAAGGCACCACTGCCGGTTTCCCTTACCTAGGATGGCAGTGCCGGGACCCGAGGGCCGAGGGACAGGTCGGCCTTGGGCGGCCGACACCGCGAGCACCCAGGACAGGTAAGTACTTATTTAAAGTCAGCAGCTACAGTGTTTGTAGCTGCTGACTTTTATGTATTATTTTTTTTTAAGACGGAATCCCACTTTAAGGCTTAAATAATAAAGATTGGGTACTTCTCCAGTTCGTTTACTAATCTTTTTCCCGGTCCATAGGATTTTGCCTCCTGGTGTCTACTTGGGAGTCGCCACCTGTATGCTGAACCTTTGAATTTTCTGTTTTTTGTCAGATGATATTTGCCCTGACCTGCTAATGGTCACCCTTGAGGTGGCTGTATCCTGTCTACTCCCAAATAGATTGAATCTGTGTTTTGGTGTCTTGCACCTTTTTTTTTTGGCGGGATCCACCAACCATGGCTTCAGCCATAGTGCACTCCTTGCCGTTACCGCGGGGAACACTGCTCTTGAAAAACATCAATTAATGTCTGACAAATCCACTACAGAGTATGCCGCCAATTTCAGCTCTTACAAAGCTGTTACCACCTTGTCTCTTCACTTCTTCCAGACGGGCTTATTTAAAGGGTTACACAACTTTTTTTTTTTTTTCAGGGCTGCAGTTTTCTGTAAAATGCAATTAAACATGACCATCTGGAGGTGCTCTGCACGCAGAATGTGTACAGAACACCCCCCTAAACATAATTTCCCAGAAGTCTGCACCAAGATAAAAGTCAGATTCTTTGGCATCCACCACAATAAAAATTTCATTTTTGATAAGATACTCCCAAAAGGGAATCACGTCTAAAGGGATGCAGACCCTGCCACTTTCCTCAGAGTCCTGCAGGTACAGCAGCTGGGTGACAATTATGAAACCACACTCATTAAGACTCATTCAGCACATGGTCTGGTTATTGCTGGTATGCCAGCACCTGCAGATGCTACAGTATGAAGGAGCACTTCAGATCTAGATCTCATTTTCGGACTAGAGCCTCCTTGAATGTGCCATGTCTTGCCAGCTACATTCATGATGCATCCATCATCGGAGAAGACTGCAACAGGTTGACCTCTAGCTTTTTCAGGGTATACAGTTTTATAAGGGCATTTTTCTCTGATCCCTTCAATTCTTCCTGGATTAACTCTTCCAGTTGTTCAGTGAAGGAAATTAGTACTTTCTAACCTTGTCGAGAGTTTCCTCCACTTCAACCCAGGCAATTGCGTCCATAACTGTCCTTGCAAAAAAAGTCTCTATTGGGAAATCTTCAAAGCTTGTGCAAGCTTTCCTATTTGGACACCACCTACTGATTCTGGTTGGAAGTACTAGGCAATTTATGCACTGTAGCTTGTCAAGCAATGACTTTCCACCACGAATGCAGCAACCATTAGGGCTAGTAATCTGTGGTGTTCGTAAACGTGGAGCAAACAAAATGAGAGGTGAGAAGATGACATTGATCAATGTTGCCTGTATGTCTGTGCTTTGAACGGTGATTGCTCTGGCTTTTAGCAGGATCTCTTCACCTTGAGGTCCTTGCAGGGCCATATAGTGCTTGCTCCAGGCAGATTTGATATACTAGCTTGGCAGGCAAATGACCTTCCACCACAAATGCAGTGAATATTAGGGCTGGTAACTTGTGATGTTTGTAACTGGGGAGCAATGATAATGAGGGGTGAGATGATGAGTTTAATCAACATCGCCTCAATGTCTGTTCTTAGATGGTGACTGTCTTGACCGTCAGAAGGCTCCCTCCATCTTGTAGTCCTTACAGGACTATAGATATTGGCTCTCTTTTTCTCAATCTTCACTTCTTACCTAATCCCTATACCTTAAAAGTAATGGGTGGTCTGGCTGGACAGCGTTTCCCATAGAAACAGAGCAAAGCAGCAGACTGAAATGAAAAACAGCATAAGCTAAGTCTCCACTATTGCGACCTGAAAGTCGCACGATTTTGCTGCAATTTGATGCAACTTGAAGCAATGCCTCTGTATTCTTAAGGTCTATGAACACAGATATGAATGGTACTCATTGGAAATCATGGGGTAGGGCTTGACATGTGACTTTCCAGTGACAAGTCGCACTAGTGGAAAACTGAGCCCAACACAGTGATCCCAGAGCAAGCATAGAAAAGGGGATAGGAAGAGCCTAGATGAAGGCCATAAAGAGCACAATGATCCTAGAGCAACACTGAGAAGGAGATAGGAAAAACACAGGTGAATGCCATAAAAAGGGAAAACATACCTGCAAACAATGACCACATATGCATCCAGCATGCATGAGTAGAGAGCTCCCCCACTTGTTGCCCAAAAATGCCATTAAACCATTCAGAACTCACATTTGCCATTTGCAATGATATCAGTGCCTGAGCATGATCAGATCACCATTCTGGAAAAGCTCTAACCAGGAAACACAGAGGTCGCATCACTTCCTGCCTCTCATGCTCAGAGTGTACTTGCACTGCTGCAGCCATCTTGGAAATGGCAAACGCCCATAACACAGAGAAAAGAAGTAAAAAGCATATGGAAAGCAAAAGGAAATGCTGTCACTTATGTCAAAGCTTGTTTAAAGCTTTCTTTGAGAAGCCTGCACCACCAGAATGGGGCTCCAACCATATAGCTCATTTAGAGTCTGTACAGGAAGGACTTCCGCCCAGGAGAGGCTGAAATATGCCCCCCCGACCACCAGAATGGGGCTCCAACCATATAGCTTTGTTTAGAGGCTGCACAGGAAGGACTTCCACCCAGGAGAGGTTGAACCTGGCTGGGGCGACAAGCGGTAAGGGATACTTCGCGACTATAGTCTTGATCAGGTGAGGAAAAAAAGGAGAATGCTGTGAGCCGGGTCTGTCTTTGATTTATAGTTAACCAGTCCTATCAGGTTGTGGGGGCGGAGTTACAACCCCCCCATATGTATGCTGCCATGATGCACCAGGAAAAACATGTGGCTGTGCTACCTTTTTACTGCCACCCAACTGCTCCCACTTAAAGGCTTTTTGGGCAGAATTTCACTATTCATAATAAATAGAAGCATTTTCTAATGTCATTTCTGGCCAAGTCATCCCAATGTGCTTCTCTCTCACTTACCTCATCAATAGCAGCTTTAAAGTTTCACTTATTTAAAAAAAAAAATGTTCTCTGCTTACATCACTTCCTGTAGATCATGCACTGGCTTGCTGCATCACAGAACTGGGTGTGATAGGGCATGTTCACCACTCTGCACCACACCTCCCTCATTACTATACCACATCTTGTTTTATTTTAGATCAACCATAAGCTATGCAGTGTAAAGGTCTGCCTGATTTGATACAAATTGAATAGATTGTTTAGGTAGGATGTCCTATTCCATAGTATTGGTAAATCTAAAGATAATTATACAAAAATTGTACAATCAGATTGCATACTATAGTATGTGGCCATCTCTATACAAGGATATAGGAGGGAGTGTATGAAGACACTCAGCTGTTAGGTCCCATTCACATTTCTACATAGTGGGAACTCACATTCCCACACATGTTTTGGAGATTTCTGATCTTCATGCATAGGGTAGCTCATTCACCTGAATGGGCTGCCCTACACACGACAAATGCCCCAAAGAAGCTTCAGAACATCTTTCAATCCCCAACTAGGATTGGCAGGGGGCAGGCCTCCTATATATACTCATGGTCAGCCTGTGGTGGGAGGAGTTTTCGGATGGAAGAACTGAGTGATGGAGTGTTATGCCGCGTACACACGATCGGACTTTCCGACAACAAAACCGGGTAATTTTGTTTGAAGGTTGTTGGCTCCAACTTGTCTTGCATACACACGGTCACACAAATGTTGGCCAACAATTACAAACGTAGTGACGTACAAGACGTACGTGATATCTCCATTACAAACGCTAGTTTTACAAGACCGAGCACTTCCGGCTCGCCCTTGATTCCGAGCAGGCGTGTTTGTACTTTGAACTTTTGTCCTACGGACTTGTGTACACACGATCAGAAAGTCAGACAACACACATTTGTTGGCGGAAAATTTGAGAACATGCTAGCCAACATTTGTTCGCGGAAAGTCCGACAACAATTGTCCGATGGAGCATACACACGGTCAGAATTTCCGCCAACAGCCTGACATCCAACATTTCTTGCTGGAAAATCCGATCATGTGTACGGAGCTTTAGACTGTTGTGGCCCTTGAGGAAACCCCCTTTCTGGGGGGGGTGTGACCTTGGGCCTGGAGCTCGGGAGCTGGGAGGGAGCCTCTCTCTACACGGTCATTGAGAGGTTGTCAGGGCTGCGCTCAGCCCTTCCTTCTCTGAGCTTGCCATTCAGCTGTCGGCTAATTGCCAGCTCCTATCTCTCCACAGTTACTCAGCTGTTTATGATATACTGCTCGTCAGACCTGCCTACTTAAGCCGTCCAGTCCAGAGGATTTCTGCCTTCACCTTGGTCAACATTACAGAAACTATCTCCTGCGATCCTGTTCAAGACTTGCTTTGCTGACATCCCTTCTGGCTCCAGATCCTGCTTGCTGTTCCACTACATTGATCCCTGACTTCTGGCTTGGCTGACTATCCGTTCCGGTTACTGAACTTTGGCTATGTTTTGACTACATTTGTTCTTTTTACTTTTATTATTAAATAAGTGTGATTTAACTGTACTTCTGTCTCGGCCTGATTTCATGGTTTCTGACAGTAGGTGAAGGCCATGAATTCAGAAGATGCAGTCAATCCACTTGTTGGTAATATTTTTTCCAGATTGGATGAACAGGATCACCGCATGGATCAGTTTGCCATGGCGTTAAAAATGCTACTGAGTGGCATGGCTCACCTAGAATCTCCCACTGTGGCCACTCCGGTACAACCTATGTTGCAGGCCGACCCTGCTGCTGCTCCAGTCTCTGTGCAGGCACCCACCTCGAGTATTACCTCTATAAGAGGTATGTCTGGTTCCGCTCTGCTTCCCCAGTCATTTGGGGGTGATCCAGTCCAATGCAGATGGTTTCTCAACCAGGTTGAGATATACTTTGAGATGCTGCCCCAGGCATTTCCCACGGACAGAAACAAAGTAGGTTTTGTGATATCTTTGCTTTCTGAGAGAGCCTTGGCCTGGACAAACCCTCTATGGGAGACGCAAAAACCTGTTGTCTTGAGCTACCCTGAGTTTGTGGCTTCGTTTAAAAGGGTCTTTGATGTTCCTGCATGCTCCACTTCTGCTGCCAAGTGCCTCATGTCCAACGAACAGAGTACGAGAACTGTTGCCGACTACGCCATTGAATTCTGTACTCTGGCAGTAGAGGAGGTGTGGAACAATGAGGCCCTCCTGGCTGCTTTTTCTCATGGTCTCTCGGATACCATCAAGGATGAGATAGAAGCCCGAGATATACCCACTGAGCTGGAGAAGTTGATCAGGTTTACCATCCTCATTGACTCCAGACTCAGAGAAAGGCTCGCTTTTAAGGAGCGCTTGTGGAAGCCTCCTGTACATTTGTTTCCGAGCTTTGCAGTCCCACCCATGCCTCCCTCACCTCCCATGCCTCCTGGTACCAAGTCGGTCAGTGAAGGTGAACCCATGCACTTGGGTTTCACGTGTCTCTCTGCGGATATGCAAACCTGTAGGAGGAGGGAGAGATTGTGCCTTTATTGTGGCTAGGCAGGTCACTTTTTGAAGTCTTGTCCTACCCGTCCAGAGAACGCCCGACCTTAGTTGGTGTTGTTTCATCCCCAGTTATCCAGAAGGATAAGCCCCTGGTTTCGGTCACCCTTTCTTGGGCTGAGTCATCTGTCAAGATACAGGCTCTAATCGACTCTGGGGCTGCAGGCCTGTTCATTGGTGCTGCCTTTGTATCGAAGCACTCGATTCTGCTGCAGCTGTGTGACACTTCACTTGCCATTGAGGCTCTTGACAGGAGACCTCTACAGCCTGCCCATGTGACTCATGAGACAGTTCCATTGTCCATGGCCGTAGGGGCTCTTCACCATGAGATAATCCAATTCCAAGTTATTCCCTCACCTGAATTTCCGCTGGTTATTGGTTATCCTTGGTTACAGAGGCACAACCTCTTTTTTGATTGGCTCCGTGCTGAGGTTCTCTGCTGGTCACCACAATGCAGTGAGACATGCTTCCAGAAGGTAGCTAAGGTCCTGTGCACCTCTTAACTCTCCTCCCTGCCAGATGAGTACCGTGATTTTAGCGATGTCTTTGACAAGGGTCAAGCCGGTAGTTTGCCTGCACACCAGCTGTATGATTGCGCAATTGACCTTCAACCTGGTGCCATACCCCCTCGTGGCCGGGTTTACCCTTTGTCGGTCTTGGAGGATAAGGCTATGGAGGAGTATGTTGCAGACGCACTTTCTCGAGGTTTCATCTGCAAATCCTCATCTCCTGCTGGTGCTGGTTTCTTCTTTGTGAAGAAGAAGAGTGGTGAACTGACACCTTGTATTGATTATAGGGGTCTCAATCATTTCACGATTAAGAACGCCTATCCAATTCCATTGATTATGGAATTATTTGACCGCCTCAAGGAAGCAAGGGTTTTCACAAAGCTTGATTTGAGAGGGGCATACAATCCCGTGAGGATTAAGGAAGGCGACGAGTGGAAAACTGCGTTTCTTACCAGAACAGGCCATTATGAGTACCTTATAATGACTTTTGCCCTTTGTAGTGCCTCGGCAGCTTTCCAGAAATGTATTAACGATGTCCTCCGAGATTTGTTGCAGTTATGTGTGGTAGTTTATCTTGATGATGTCCCCACATTTTCCATGTCCCTGGAGAGCCACCACACAGATGTCTGTCGTGTGCTTCAGAAACTAAGAGAGAACAATCTCTATTGTAAACTGGAGAAGTGCTAGTTCCATCATGAACAGGTTAAATTCCTGGGTTATGTCATTTCCACTGCTGGTTTTTCGATGGACCCAGAGAAACTTTTGGCAGTTCTACAGTGGCCCCAATGCCTGGGTTTACGCCCTCTGCAGCGTTTCCTGGGCTTTGCCAACTATTATCGGAAGTTTATTCGTAACTTCTCAACTCTGGTCAAGCCCCTGACTGATATGACCAGAAAGGATGGTAACCCACAGAGTTGGTCTCCGTTAAGGTCCATTAAGGCCTTTGAGAGTCTCAAAGCTGCCTTTGTTTCTGCTCCTGTGTTGGCACATCCTGATCCACATTGCCTTTCATCCTTGAGGTTGATGCTTCTGAGACTGGTGTTGGCGCCCTTCTGTCTCAACGTCCTAGCTCTGAGAGCACTATGCATCCTTGTGGCTACTTTTCCAAGAAATTGTCACCTGCAGAGTGCAATTACGAGATTGGTAACAGAGAGCTGTTGGCAATCATTTTAGCTCTGAAAGAATGGAGACATCTCCTTGAAGGTACCACTGTGTCCGTTCTCATTCTTACTGACCATAAGAATCTCACATTCTTGTCTGAGGCTAAACGCCTCTCTCTCAGAAGGGCGCGATGGGCTCTTTTCTTGTCAAGTTTCAATTACATTGTCTCATTCTTACCCGATACTAAGAATGTAAGGGCTGATTTCTTGTCACGACAATTTTCCTCCACTTCCAAGTTGGAGTTGGTTCCGGTTCCTGTGATTCCTCCTGATCGTATTCTGGCTACGGTTTGCACCAGTCTCACTTCTCTTTGGGTGACAAAATTCTTGCTGCTCAGGTCCATGCTCCTCCTGAGAAACCTTGTGACTGCTGCTTCGTCCGAGAGAGTCTCTGTACTGCCGTGCTCCAGACTTACCATTCTCCCAAGGCTGCTGGCCACCCTGGGAAGAATCAGCTCTTTTGGGCCATTTCCCAACAATTCTGGTGGCCTAGTCTATGTGCTGATGTAACTGCCTTCGTAGCTCCCTGTTCCGTGTGTGCTCAGAGTAAGACTCCATGACACCTTCCAGTGGGCCTCCTACAACCCATACCCAATAAAGAGAGAGGCCCTGGACCCACCTGTCTATGGATTTCATTGTGGAGTTACCCAACTCCCAGGGCAACACAGTTATCCTTATGGTGGTTGACCGGTACTCACAGATGTGTCATTGTATTCCACTTAAGAAGTTGCCCACTTCTAAGGAACTGGCTTCCATTTTTGCTCGGGAGATCTTTCGATTACATGGGCTACCCAAGGTGATTGTCTCGGACAGGGGTTGTCAGTTTGTGTCCAGGTTCTGGAGAGCCTTTTGTGCACAGTTGGGAATTCAGCTTGCTTTCTCCTCTGCGTATCACCCGCAGTCTAATGGGGCCGCAGAATGAGCCAATCAGTCCTTGGAGCAATTGCTCCATTGCTATATTTCTGACCATCATAACAACTGGTCAGACCTATTACCGTGGGCAGAGTTTGCTCACAACAGTGCCTTGAATTCTGCTTCCTGGTTGTCCCCGTTTATGGCAATTATGTTTTCCAACCTTCCATGTTGCCTGACTCTTTTGTTCCGCAGAGTATTCCTGCATTAGAGGAGCATCTCCATGGTCTTCGTTCCACTTGGGCCCAAGTCCAGGAGGCTTTGCGATATGCTAATGATAGGTACAGACTCCATGCTGACTGCAGACACCTGCCTGCGCCTTCCTACCAGGTTGGGGACAGGGTCTGGCTTTCATCTCGCAACCTCCGACTTCATGTTCCCTCACGGAAGTTCGCCCCTCAGTTTATTGGGCCTTTTCGTATTCTTCGCAGGATTAACCCAGTGGCTTACGCATTAGATCTTCCTTCTAATATGTGTATTTCAAATGTATTTTATGTCTCCTTATTAAAACCTTTGGTCTGCAACCGTTTTACCACCTCGGTGCCACGTCCTCACCCTGTACAGGTTGAAAGCCATGAGGAGTATGAAGAACAGTCCATTGTTGACTCCCGTAGGTTCCGTGGGTGCATACAGGGTCTCATTGTGGGTCTCATCCTTGGACATACATGCCCCTGTCCTCCTCCGTGATTTCCATAGACCTTTTCCCCTCAAGCCTGGTGGTCCTCTGAGAAGGAGGGGTCATTTTGGAGGGGGTACTGTCAGGGCTGGGCTCAGCCCTTCCTTCCCTGAGCTGGCCGCTCAGCTGTCGGCTAATTGCCAGCTCCTATCTCTCCACAGTTACTCAGCTGTTGATGATATCCTGCTCGTCAGTCCTGCCTACTTAAGCTATCCAGTCCAGAGGATCTCTGCCTTCGCCTTAGTCAACATCACAGAAACTATCTCCTGCCATCCTGTTCAAGACTTGCTTTGCTGACATCCCTTCTAGCTCCAGATCCTGCTTGCTGTTCCACTACATTTATCCCTGACTTCTGGCTTGGCTGACTATCCGTTCCGATTACTGAACTTTGGCAATGTTTTGACTATGTTTGTTCTTTTTAATTTTATTATTAAACAAGTGTGATTTAACTGTACTTCTTTCTCGGCCGATTTCATGGTTTCTGACAGAGGTGTCCTGAAAGGGAGCAGGAGGTTCACTGCCGGGCAAGTCATTCAGGAGGGATCCATTCTGGGGTCAGTTAGTGAGAAGCACAGTAAGAAGCTCTGGGAGGGACATGCCAGGATTGGATGTGAAGCCAGAGGGAGAAACTGTGGTTTTGTTGAAGTCAAGTTGCTGCAGCCAAGAGGGTTGGCAGGATTTGCACTGGACTTTCTGAGATCAGTAGTCCACCAAGTTTCAGTTAGCACAATTGTCCCTTTCCATCGCTATTTGATTGCTACACCAAAGGGGACTGCAGACCCCTGCCAGCAAATGGCTATTATTGAACTGGTGGGACTTATTCTGAGTGAGGCCTGATCATGTGCTAATGGTGACAGGAATCTAGGATTGTACAATAGAGAAAGCAAAGTGATCTCAAGTAGTGTAATTGAGGAGTGTGGAGCTCAAGAGGCTGTCAATATAGATTCAACTATCTTTGTTCAAACAAGCAATATTCATTATTTAATAATAATAATAATAATACATTTTACTTATAGTGCGCTTTTCATCAAATGATCTCAAAGTGCTATATTAAACAATTTATACAATGAAACAAACATCTAAAAGAGACAAAAGGCTTTGCTAAACAGAAATGTCTTAAGACCCTTTTTAAAACAATCAGTAGATTGAGGAGCCCTCAAGGTGTCAGGTAGTGCATTCCACAGGCGCGGGGCAGCTGCACAGAAGGCCCTATCTCCCATTGTCCTGAGTCTAGTTCTCGGTATATGAAGAAGGTTTAAGTGAGTGGATCGGAGGGAATGTGTTGAGTTTAATGGTTTGAGAAGTTCTTTAAGATAGGGAGGGGCATATCCATGGATACATTGGTGTGTGAGGAGAGAAACCTTGTACTCAATCCTGGCGGAAACAGGAAGCCAATGGAGTGAGTGGAGAATGGGGGTAATGTGCTCATGTTTCCGCACTCTCATCAGGATCCTTGCTGCAGAGATTTGGATGTACTGAAGCAGACTGTTTCTAGGAATCCCAATGAGAAGTGCGTTACAGTAGTCCAGTCTGGAGGAGACAAAAGCATGGACCAGCTTTTTGGCATCTGAGAAGGAGAGAATGGAACGAACTGTAGAGATGTTACGGAGGTGATAGAAAGAAGTCTTGCATAAGTGGTTTAGGTGGGCCTCAAAAGTGAGTTTGGAGTCCATTTTTACACCAAGATTTGTGATTATTGATGAAAAAGGAATGTTAGGACTGGAAAAGGTGATGCTGTTAATGGATAATGATTTGGTCTGGTGAGGGGTGGCAATCAGGATAACTTCATAACTCCATCCAGACCTTTATCTCCTCCAGACAGGTTATGAGTACTGATACGGTGATACTGTGAAGATGGAGTTCCAGCTGTTGCATTTACATATAGCTGTGTGTCATCAGCATAGCAGTGGAACAAAATTTTGTGGCGGCTGATAATTTGGCCAAGGGGGGCAAGATAGAGGATAAAAAGGATGTAGCCAAGAACTGACCCTTGGGGGACACCGCAGTTAACTGTATGTAGATTTGATTTGATTTGAAATGACCCAGAGAAATGTATTCTGTCCGGTTTGTGAGGTATGATTTGAACCAACTGAGAGCTGTATCCAGTGCTGTGTTTTGGCCTAGGCCAACAAGGCCCAGGCCTAGGGCGGCACTTTGTGGGGGGCGGCAAAAAGCCGCCCCCCCCCCCAAAACGGCACCCGCTCTCCTCCCGCACAGCAGGGCACATCAGGAGTACAGCTTGGGAGTGCAGTGGCCTCGCGGCTGCAGATGGGGCCAGGAAGCAGTTAAATCAGGAGCTGTCAAGCTGCCCCTGTAAAGCCATGATTCTCTCTCTCTGCTGTGGCCAATAATGGGGAGGAAGCTGGGCGGCGGCATGACAAAAACAATTAGAGCCGCTCTCTCTCTTTCTTCTCTTCTCCGTTCAGCTGACAGAAAGGGGAGGGGGGGCGAGCGGGGGAGTTCTCTGGTAAATGGAGCAGTGCTGTGACAGGGAGAGGAGAGACGCGGGCTGTCTGTGTATCTCCCCCGCTCACCCCCCCTACTCTTTCTGTCAGCCGAAGAGAGAAGAGAGAGAGAGCGGCTCTAATTGGTTTCCCTGTGCCGCTGCCCAGCTTCCTGACTGCCCCATAATTGGCCACAGCAGGGGGCCAATCAGAAGACTCTGGGGGCATCATGGGAACAGTAATCCCTGAAGAATGGCAGCCCTGTGTGTGTCCACAGACATCATGCTACAGCCCCCAGCATGCATGCACTCTGCTGGGGGGGGGGTTACAGGAGGAGAAAAAGAGAGTACTGTGCTGGGGGAAGCCAGATAGGGAGCCACACTGTACCCGCACCACCAGAGCCACACTGTACCCGCACCACCAGAGCCACACTGTACCCGCACCACCAGAGCCATGCTGTACCCGCACCACCAGAGCCACGCTGTACCCGCACCACCAGAGCCACGCTGTACCCGCACCACCAGAGCCACGCTGTACCCGCACCACCAGAAAGCCACGCTGTACCCGCACCACCAGAAAGCCACGCTGTACCCGCACCACCAGAGCCATGCTGTACCCGCACCACCAGAGCCACGCTGTACCTGCACCACCAGAGCCACGCTGTACCTGCACCACCAGAGAGCCATGCTGTACCCGCACCACCAGAGCCACGCTGTACCCGCACCACTAGAAAGCCATGCTGTACCCGCACCAGAGCCACACTGTACCCGCACCACCAGAAAGCCACGCTGTATCCACACCACCAGAGCCATGCTGTACCCGCACCACCAGAAAGCCACACTGTACCCGCACCAGAGCCACACTGTACCCGCACCACCAGAAAGCCACGCTGTACCCGCACCACCAGAACCACGCTGTACCCGCACCACCAGAGCCACGCTGTACCCGCACCACCATAGCCACGCTGTACCCGCACCACCAGAGCCACGCTGTACCCGCACCACCAGATCGTCACGCTGTACCCGCACCACCAGAGAGCCACGCTGTACCCGCACCACCAGAGCCACGCTGTACCCGCACCACCAGAGCCACGCTGTACCCGCACCACCAGAGAGCCACGCTGTACCCGCACCACCAGAGAGGGAGCCACGCACCACCAGAGAGAGAGCCACGTTGTTCCCGCACCACCAGAGAGACGTTGTTCCCGCAACACCAGAACCACGCTGTACCCGCACCACCAGAGAGCCACGCTGTACCCGCACCACCAGAGTGGGAGAAAGATGAAGCCACTGCCAGGGTAGAGATGCTACACTACTGACTAGAGTTTGCCTGGGCAACCCAGAGTGAACGTCCAGCCGGAGGGATCACTGTTGCAGTTTCACCGGATCTGGTAAGAGAGCCTGTTGGCCATTATACATTACTGTTCCGAGGAACTGAGCCATTAGGAAGTACCTAACCTGATATCCTCTAGGCCAACCCTAGTGACGCCACTGTCCCAGAGCCCAAAACAAGTTACGGCACTGAGTTTCGGTAACTGGCCAGACAGGGATGCGCCAGCGTGGGCACCCAGGACATCTGCCGCCCGGAGTCCCACAAGCGGCGATGGGCTTTCAGTAGCAGCCCACACCTCTCTCCCCACTGTCAGCCACACACACTCAGTACACAGCCAGGAGGAGGAGGAGCCACAGAGGAGGGACACGACTTCAGTGCAAGAACCTCCCAAAGCACCCAGCACATATCCCCTTACCCCCAAATGAAAAGATGCTGTATCGCTCACTGTCCTCCTCCCGCGGCGTCCCTTTGTCCTCTTCCCGCGGCGTCCCTCTGTCCTCCCATGAAGATGACAGGGCGGATCTTAAAAAGGAAGGGGTGTGGCCTTGACAGGAAGGGGTGGGTCATAGTTAAATTAGGGGGGTGCGCGAGCTTAGTCAGGCCTAGGGCAGCACAAAACCTAAATACACCACTGGCTGTATCATTTAATCCAGTGGTAAGATGGAGCCGGTTTAAGAGAATACCATGGTCAACAGTATCGAATGCAGCAGAAAGGTCCA
Source organism: Aquarana catesbeiana (assembly GCF_042186555.1). Classification (NCBI taxonomy): domain Eukaryota; kingdom Metazoa; phylum Chordata; class Amphibia; order Anura; family Ranidae; genus Aquarana; species Aquarana catesbeiana. Next base: position 121,214,750 of record NC_133334.1, read on the forward strand.
GGAGGATAAGGAGGGAGGGAAAGCCAGCATCAGATGATATAAGGAGGTCATTTGTAACTCTGACCAGGGCAGTCTCTATACTGTGAGCAAAGCAGAAACCTGACTGAAACTTTTCAAAAAGGTTATGTTTAAGATGGTCCTGAAGGTAAGTAGCAACGGCTTTCTCAAGTACTTTTGAAATGAAAGGGAGATTGGCCTATAATTAGATAGGACTTCCGGATCAAGAGTGGGTTTTTTAAGCAATGGTCTAATAATGGCATTTTTTAAAACAGGGGGGAACGTGACAAGTTTGAAGGGAATGATTTATAACAGCAGTGATCAGAGGACTCAGGACAGTGATATTAGTTTTTACCAGAGAGGTTGGGAAGGGGCCCAGGGAACAAGTGGAGGATTTCATCTTCCTGACAATATTCTGCACCTCCTCTGATGACATCTTAGGAAAGCAGTTTAGGGGTTGGGAGCCGGTATATGTTGGGGGAACAATTTGGGTGGAAGGACCAGAAAGGGCAGAACGAATATGTGCAATTTTTGATGTGAAAAAATCCATAAATTTATTGCACTGCTCTTCTGTAATTGCGGTAAGTGGAGGGGATTTTGGTTTGAGAAGGTGATTTAGAGTAGAGAAAAGCTGCTTAGAATTTCCTGGACTGTTTCTGATGACATTGGAATAAAACCTTGATCTTGCCTCTTTGAGGGACTGTGCATATTTTTGTCATTGCTCCCGATAAATTTGTTTATGGACAGTAAGGCCAGATGCTTTGAAACACAGCTCAAGGACCCGCCCTGCTGCCTTCATCTTACGAAGCTCATCTGTGAACCAGGGAGCTGAGCAGGTGAAAGTCACTGTTCTTCTTTTAACAGGGGCATGGAGGTCCAAAAGGCTGCTAAGTTGACTGTTGTAATAATCCACTGCTTCGTCAGCTGATGAAAAATGTGTGGAAAGATGATGAAAATCTGCTGCCAAAAGTTCTGGGTTTATATTTTTTATGTTTCTGAGAACAGATATTCCGCTTACGCTTGTAGAGGCTAGATGGAGATGGCAAATCCATGGAAAAGGCCATGTGATCAGACACACCTAGGTCATACACCTGCAGGTTGGTAAGAGGAGCAGAATTTGTAATGACCACATTTGGGCATCCCATGTCCCTTTTCCCCATCAGAGTTTAATCCCCTAAATAAAATAACAAAAAAACAAGCTAAAGGACTGTTCCAAAGGTGTGCGCAGCCTATTGCATTAGGGTGTGCACCCCAAAGCTCAAACATATATGTGTGTGCATGTGTATATATACGAAAGGTGTCAGTAGAGCAGTGAATGGTGTCATAAGGGCAGATATTGGTGGTGACAGTAGGGCAGTTAGAATATTATTTTAATAATTTTTTTAGGAGAAAAAGAATAGTTTTTTTTTTTTTTTTTTTTTATTTGGTGAAATATCAGGGGACTAAACAATGGAAATATGCACCACACGGGGTGATTAGGGTGTGCCCAGGCACACCTGGCACACCCTGTGCGCACGCCTATGGACTGTTCATTGACTGGCAAAGTATGTCTGAAGTGAATGCCTGGACAAGCAGGGTGACGTGTGGAACTACTACACGCAGCGACCCCACGGGGACACCGCTACAGTAGCAAAGTAGGTTATAGGACATTTTGTCAGTTTGCATATTTTTACTGCATTTGTCACTTGGTTCTTCACGCAGAAAAATGTGTGTTTGCATCTGCACTTGTGGTGCCATTAACGATTAATTGAACCTGAACCTGCAGTGGTGGGTGTAAGTAATCTCCTGGAGGAAAGGGGGCAGGTGCAGGGTGTGGAAATGAGGTCTGCTGGTAAGCTACTTCCTATTACTGGTTCTTCTGTTCTGGAGGCGTTTTCACAAGGACTCTGAGGTAAGTCCTAGTCTAGGACAAATAGAATTTTTTTTTCTTTTCTGCAAAAGAGGTACATTAATGATACACTATATCACCAAAAGTATTGGGATGCCTGTCTTTACACGTACATGAACTTTAATGGTATCCCCGCCTTAGTCTGTAGGGTTCAGTATTGAGTTGGTCCACCCTTTGCAGCTATAACAGCTTTAACTCTTCTGGGAAGGCTGTCCACAAGATTTAAGAGTGTGTCTATGGGAATGTTTGACCATTCTTCCAGAAGCATATTTGTGAGGTCAGGCACTGATGTTGGATGAGAAGGCCTGGCTTCCAGTCTCCGCTCTAATTTATCCCAAAAGTGTTCTATCAGGTTGAGGTTAGAACTCTGTGCAGGCCAGTCAAGTTCCTCTACCCCAAACTCACTCATCCATGTACTTAAGGACCTTGCTTTGTGCACTAGTCCAAATCATTTGGTGGAGGGGGTTATGGTGTGGGGTTGTTTTTCAGGGGTTGGGCTTGGCCCCTTAGTTCCAGTGAAGGGAACTCTTAAGGCATCAGCATTCCAAGACGTTTGGACATTTTCATGTTTACAACTTTGTCGGAACAATTTGGGGGTGGCCCTTTCCTGTTCCAACATGACTGCGCACCAGTGCACAAAGCAAGGTCCATAAAGAAATGGATGTGTGAGTTTGGGGAGGAGGAACTTGATTGGCCTACATAGCGTCCTGACCTCAACCCGATAGAATACCTTTTGGGATGAGCAGAGACTGCGAGCCAGGCCTTCTCATCCATATCCGTACCTGACCTGCACTTCTGGAAGAATGGTCAAACATTCCCATAGACACACTCCTAAACCTTGTGGACAGCCTTCCCAGAAGAGTTGAAGCTCTTATAGCTGCAAAGGGTGGGTCAACTGGGCAGGAAAATCTACTTTTGGTAATATATACATATATATATATATATATATATATATATATATATATATATATATATATCACACACACACACACCTGTTTGAGCTTGGGGGTGCACACCCTAATGCGCACACCTATGCTGATAACATGCTGAAAAATATCATATCCAGTGCTTTAGAAAAATGTCATTTAAAAAAATTATTTAAAAAAAAAAAAGACATGTATGACACAAATGTCAATAGTATTACTCAGCAGTGTCTTCCCTGTAACATAGCTTTAAGTGGACCTACAGTCTTTTTTTTTAAAGTTCCTCCTATAGTATTTTTTCCCCCCTGCTATATAAATAGGATATAGTATACATTTTTTTAGATCTTCAGTAAGGGTACTGGCTTCAATTTCCCTTACTGAAAATGTGCACCGGCACAAAACTGGTGAGCACTGTAATTATAAAAGATTCATTTGAAAAAAATTGACTATTTCTAAAAATTAAGCCCCAAATTATGAATAATGGCATATTTGGCTCCTGCGGAGGTTTTTTTTTAAGTTTTAAATATTTGACTTAAATTGATTGTAAAGCTTCATTTATTTAATTAAAAAAATAACAAACATGTCATACTTACCTCCACTGTGTAGCTTGTTTTTCACAGAGTGGCCCAGAAGACCGTCTTCTGGGGTCACTCTGCGGCTCTCGCGGCTCCTCCCCACATCAGATAACCCTCTAGGAGAAGCACTTTCCCGGGGGGTTACCTTGCAGGCGCGCTCCCGAGTCCATCATTCGGTGTCCATAGCCACCGAATGTATGACTCGGCCCCGACCCACCCCCGATGCCCGCGTCATTGGATTTGATTGACAGCAGTGGGAGCCAATGGCTGCGCTGCTATCAATCTATCCATTTAAGAGCCGAGAACCCCGGGCAGAGGAAGAGCATGTCCCCGCCAGATGAAGTTCCAGGGCTCAGGTAAGTAAAACAGGGGGCTGGGGGGGGCAGTCACTGCCAGGTGTTTTTTCACCTTAATGCATTGGATGCATTAAGGTGAAAAAACACAAGGGTTTACAACCCCTTTAAGTTTCACTTTAAATACCTGTTGATTCTGTCAGTAGATCTGCTACTTTTTCACTATCTGCAACAATCCAAGCTGTCCAGCAAAAGGGCAGCACAGGGTGACCACCATCCTGCAGATTTGGGAACTGGTATCAATGACATTGGGTAACAGATATCAATGACATTTTGCTTACCCAATAAAATAAAATTATGCACAGTGTAACAGAACGTCCCACACTCCACTTGAGTGACTCCGTCAGTATACCACTTCTTCCCAGTCTGTACACAGATATCAGATATTCCAACTACTCCCAAGCATAAAACAAGGCAACACTTGTTTCACTGCTAACATGGATTAACTCTTTATTTGAGATTTTACACAAATATATACAGCAGGATGACTTAAACCTAACCTAATTAACATGAGCTAATTATCTAACATGACCTTTTGCCCAGACTTGTGGTCACCGAGCTTCACACAGTACATTATACATTATCATAAGTACAACCACAGGACATTTTCACAATAGCAGGAGCTAATTACAATTAACAATACAAACAGTGTTCTCCCCCCCTCCTCAGCCTAGTCATTAACAACTATAGTAGGAGTAGACTGTTTGTCTCCTAGCCAGTCCTGGAGGCTAATGTGATCAGCTCACTCAATTAACATGTTGAGTTCAGAATCAAACAAACCAATAATAGTCTTTACATATATATCCTGGGAGATATTGGGGATAAATATTACTGTCCCATTTTAAGCAATCCAAGACATACCCTCCAAGTCACCATTTCCCATATGGCATACACAGGGTCCCCAGAGTCTATGTGTCCTGGGGGACCAGGACCCAAATCCACAGTAATACCACCTCAAGAGTCCCCAGGCATACAGCTCACAAAGAGCACTGTTCCCCCAAATGCCAGGGACCATAATCGGTCGGCAAGAGGCTTGCATTCAGTCCCCTCCAAAAGCCTCTATCCCGGGTGAGTCTGTCACACACAGCTACTGTACAATTACAAAGCAAAAAGAAAGCTATTTACACTCTACACTCTAGTATTTGGGGTTACACTTTAACTTCATAACTACATTTACAACATCCTATCATTGAGGTATTGTATGATTTATTTAATTTCACTTGTTATCTATTCCAATGACATTTGTTTCTTAACCCCTTCCTGCTTGCCCTGGCGTGTCTTTAA